>NC_057804.1:178630572-178785198 GCF_018294505.1 Triticum aestivum
ACCTCGAGCAGTTGCTCTTTCTATGCCCCGTGGTTAGTTTGGCAGTCCACCTTCACATCCATGCTCAGTAACCTCCAAGACCATTGTTGCAATGTTGAGACATCTGCCCCGGAGTACCTCAAGTCCATCTACGACTAGGCGGACTCGCCAAGTACCACAACCATCGCGTTTTGTTTCATCACCGTCGAGGCTGAGTGGACGCCAAGTACCAGGACGTCAAGTTCCTCGCTGGACCCAAACATCTACAAAACGTGTACCACTACTTCCACTACCGTCGCCCCGAAGACGTTGGATTCGTCAAGTACCTCTCCGAAACGAATGTGTACAACTACTTCCACTATGTCACGAGAACGTCTACTTCCCTCGATGATCTTGACCCGCTCCGAAATGCATGCTTCAAAGGTATAACCCCGAGACGATCAACCGAGGACCAAATGCATGTGTTGTATGAGATGCTCGTGTTTGCACTGTGCCCGTTTGCTTCAGGCACGTTCCTCCTTGTTTGCCATACCGTCGACCCGTGGGAACCCGGTAACCGGGATCACCCCACCATCCTTACATGACTCGCTCACGTCTCACGTCCTTTTGCACCGGTATCTCCATGAGCTACCGGAACCGATATGTTGCCGTGGCTCCATTTCCGTTTCACCGTCGTGGCACCCTTTTTGTTCCGCCATGGTGACAAATGCTTCATAACATGCTCATGTCAACGCTTTCATAAAACTTGCATATGTCATCCGCATCATGATAACAACATTTAAAAATGGTTAAAATTGTGTTTGCATTATATTGCTAAATGACATATGGGGATTTTTTGGAATTGTTGTTTGTTGTTCCGGCCTCATGTAAACTTGCCTAGATAGGTAGTTTTGATATGTTTCACCTCTTGCCATGTTTATAACAACATGTAATATTGTTGTGTTCCTAACTGAGAGAGAACTAAATAACTGATGTGGTGTTTCGTCAATATGCAACTCGTTGCATATTGAGCTCCATTTAACTTGTAGTGTTGTCTGTGCATATTGCCATGCCATGCCTCATTAAACCAGACATGCATCATACTTGTTTGTGCATCATGACATGTTTATGCTTGTGTGTTTACCATGTTGTTTGCTTCTTTCCGGTTTGCTTCTCTCGTTAGCTTCGGTTTCGTTCCGGAGTTGTGAGAATTCGTTCGACTACGTCCGTTTGTCTTCTTCATGGACTCGTTCTTCTTCCTTGCGGGATTTCAGGCAAGATGACCATTACCCTCGATATCACTTCTATCTTTGCTTGCTAGTTGCTTCGTTCTATCGCTATGCTGTGTTACCTATCACTTGTTTACCATGCCTCCAATATTGCCATGTCAGCCTCTAACTTTTTCGCCCTTCCTAGCAAACCGTTGTTTGGCTATGTTACCGCTTTTGCTCAGCCCCTCGTATAGCATTGTTAGTTGCAGGTGAAGTTGAAGATTGCTCCATGATGGACAGGATTATGTTGGGATATCACAATATCTCTTATTTAATTAATGCATCTATATACTTGGTAAAGGGTGGAAGGCTCGGCCTTATGCCTGGTGTTTCGTTCCACTCTTGCCGCCCTAGTTTCCGTCATACCGGTGTTATGTTCCTTGATATTGCGTTCCTTACGCGGTTGGGTGATTTACGGGACCCCCTTGACAGTTTGCTTTGAATAAAACACCTCCAGCAAGGCCCAACCTTGGTTTTACCATTTGCCACCTAAGCCTTTTTCCCTTGGGTTCTGCAGACTCAAGGGTCATCTTTATTTTTACCCCCCCCCCCCTGGGCCAGTGCTCGTCGTGAGTGTTGGTCCAACCTGTCAGCCGTCGGTGGTCACCAGGGGCAACTCTGGACTGGCCTACCGGAAGTTTGGACAATCCGGTGTGCCCTGAGAACGAGATATGTGCAGCTCCTATCGGGATTTGTCAGCACATTCGGGAGGCTTTGCTGGTCTTGTTTTACCATTGTCGAAATGTCTTGTAAACCGGATTCCGAGACTGATCGGGTCTTCCTGGGAAAAGGAATATCCTTCGTTGACCGTGAGAGCTTGTGATGGGCTAAGTTGGGACACCCCTGCAGGGTTTAAACTTTCGAGAGCCGTGCCCGCGGTTATGTGGCATATGGGAATTTGTTAATATCCGGTTGTAGAGAACTTGACACTTGACTTAATTAAAACGCATCAACCGCGTGTGTAGCCGTGATGGTCTCTTTTCGGCGGAGTCCGGGAAGTGAACACGGTCTTGGTGTTATGATTGTGCGTAAGTAGTTTCAGGATCACTTCTTGATCACTTCTAGCTTCTCGACCGTTCCGTTGCTTCTCTTCTCACTCTTATCTGTGTATGTTAGCCACCATATTTGCTTAGTGCCTGCTGCAACTCCACCTCATTACCACTTCCTACTGATAAGCTTAAATAGTCTTGATCTCGCGGGTTTTGAGATTGCTGAGTCCTCGTGACTCACCAGATACTATCACAATAGTTGCAGGTGCCGATGATACCAGTGCAGGTGATGCAACCGAGCTCAGATGGGAGCTCAACGAAGATCTTGGTCGTTGCTATATTTCATTTCATGTTGATCAGTAGTGGAGCCTAGTTGGGACGATCGGGGATCTAGCAGTTGGGTTATCTTCTTTTCTTTTGGCTTCGTCCGTAGTCGGACTATGTGTGTGCTTTGAATGATGTATGAATTATATGTTCATTGTGTGAAGTGGCGATTGTAAGCCAACTCTTTATCTTATTCTTGTTCATTACATGGGATTGTGTGAAGATGGCCCTTCTTGCGACAAAACCACCATGCGGTTATGCCTCTAAGTCGTGCCTTGACACGTGAGAGATATAGCCGCATTGTGGGTGTTACAAGTTGGTAATCAAAGCCATCCCCGACTTAGGAGCCCCTTGCTTGATCGAATCGCTGGCGTTGTTGAGTCTAGAACAAAACTGTTTTGAGTCTTAGGATTATATATATAGAAGAGTAGGATTCTTTTTACTCCTCAGTCCCTTCGTCGCTCTGGTGAGGCCTCCTGACGTAGATGTTTTGACTTTCCTCTCCTCAAATTTCACTAAAAAAATTTAGGATCACGCGGGTATCTTGGGATCGTTCCGATATTCTTATGACGAGAACATTGTTCTTGGTGCCTCCTGACATTTAGGGGTTGTGGCAGTGTCCCGGGGAGTTGAGCTCCGAGGTGTTGTCATCATAATTTTATTGTTGCGGATCTGGAATACCTGAGTTTTACCAACATCGAAAATCTCTTTTATGCAGTTGTTGGTGAGATAACCTCGACGCCACCCAGTACTGGGGAGTTCGGGAGTATTGCCATAGCTTGTATAAAGGATGCTTTTCGAATGTTGAGGTACATGATTTCCAAAGGTTTCTTGGTTATGTGTTGACGGATGGATATAGCCTGGATGTAGGAATTGTTAGTTTTGGGTGAGATATATATTGCTTCCCCTGTATCCCCAACACCAGATTGCATAACCAGAAAGTTTCGGGAGTTTTATAGGTGGGAATTCAAGTAGCTCTAGTTTTTTCTTTCCGACATATGCATGATATGAGATTGGGGTTTGACGTCTAGTGGTCCGCCTATCCACGGTTGTTTTTACAGTGGTCTCGTTGTGTCTTAAAGAACCCTTGGCTAAGCTGGTTAGGGGACACTTCGTATGTCATGTGCATTGCCTTGTACATGATGGTGATGTATGATCGAGCTCGTGTGGGCCCCACCACAAAAACTTCGGACGAAATCTCTATCATATGTTTGTTCCGGCTTATTCTGCAAGCCAAATCCTTTGTTTTGTTTTATTTGTGGTATTCGAGTTGCTTAGAAGTCAAATGTTGAATCCATACCTTTCATAAACGGTGTTCTCATATTGCTATATGAATACTTATCCTTCTTGATCATCGAGGTTGTCATGTTAATTCTTTTCCAACTGGCGTGCTTCTCTTCAAGTGGATCCGATCATTTCAATATTTGCGAGATCAATTCTAAGTTTTTTTTCAACGGTATCCATTCCATCTGCCCCAGGTTGCCTTTGTTTTTTTACCGCCCTCCCACCCTGTTTCTTCAAGGACTCAGATTTCTTAATCAAGTATCCATCTTATGGATGAGAAGTCTCTTCATTCTTTCCTTTCAATGTTCTTATCCGGTGATTTCCCATGAATATGGTCAGGAGTTTCAAGTTCATCATTCTTCGTTCTTTTTTCTTCTCCGGTGGATTCAAGTCAAGTTTTTGGTGTTGATCATATTCCCTTCCTTGTTTCAAGTGTTTGCGTATGCTGGTGTATCTCTTAATCATTCCCCGCTTGCTATTCAATTGTTCCGGAGTGCTAAAGATATCTCTGAAGATTCGTGTTTCCACTCCGCATCAATTCTAACTATTTCGAGGTTGTTACCTCATTCAAACCATTTAATTCAATCGGTGCAATCTCCTTTTCAAGTAATTATTTCAACGGTCTTCCTTTTCAGTGGGCCCTAACCCACAGGTCTTTTCCCAGGATCTTACCTGACTCTTCTAATTATCAGGAGCGATTCTCAAATTCATTTCAAAGTTTGACGTAAGAATGAATTTCATCAATCAGATGTTTTCCAAGGTCGATTTCAAATTATTTTTCATTGTTGGTTCAACCTTTACTTTTTTTCATTCTCCCGGAGTATCTCAACAATTCATGGTGGTGTTTCTCATCATCATCCTCAACATTTGAAGACCGAAGAAGTGTTTCCTCTAAATATTTCCCTTTCTCTCGAAGATTCATGGTTCTAGCTTGATGCCATCCTATCATAATTGTTTTCGATTGTGAGAATTCTTTCACCCATCCGGGGCATTTCAGGACTCTTTTCAGTTTGATTCTCCGGAGCCATCATCTCAGAATTATTCATTCTCAGCGTGTAGTTGTTGTTCTCCAAATCTTACCGGTGCATCGTTCAAATATCCTCTAATGAGTTCATGATCTCTTTGTTCTCATGTATCTAAATCCCCTCAAGTATCTTCATTCATTTTCCAACTCTCCCCGGTGAGTTGTGCCTTTGCTACTTTCATTTTCAATTCTTATGGTGGTTCATTCAAGATTTCACTTCCTTCGTTATCATATCAATTCATTCATTGTTTCCAAATCCCACCGGTGGTTCCATCTATACCTTCTCAAGTTTGCACTATATCTCTTTTAATCCTTTCTATGGGAATAAGTAGTATGTTAAATCCGTTGCTTGTCATCAATTTAAATTGGTGAAGGATACGCATAACATAATTCTTGTTCTTGTTTAATCCAAGTGATTAATTCCTACTTCCGGAGTTTGTAATGGTATCAATTTCTCAGTTCTAAGTTATTCATCTTTCTTGCCCGGAGTTCAAAGTTTACTCATTTTGTAGCTCCATCTAAATCATCGCAAGGCTTCACCTTGTGCTCTCAACTTCTCTTTCTTTTTATCATCCTTTTTATTACTGGAGTTCTTTATGGAGGCTCTACATGGTGGTTCATCAAGGATTCTTTTCATTCTTCAATTGTTCTTCAAGATTTCTCTTGAAGTTAAGATCAGCCAAGCTATACTCCAAAATAAACATGGTGTTCAACACATGTCTTGTTTTGAGGAGTTCAAGTATTCTTCTTCTTGCATTCCAAAGTGAAATTCTTTCTACCTTATCTTTTGAGGTGGTGTTATGTCATTCTTGATAATTTTCCTTCGTGTTTCATGATTCACATGTTGTCAAGAACGAGGTATTTTAAATCCATCAATTTCTTTGTTGGAGTATCTTGGGTTATATTTCACCTAAAGCCTTCCATTGGGAATGTTGCTATTTGTGGTGCTTATCAATGATCCAAGCTTTCTCCATATCCTTCTCGGTGAAAGAGGTTTTTCATCTCTTCGTTGATCTCAAGCAAGCAATTGTTTCAGTTAGTGGCCGGTTGTTACCTCATAATTTTGAGATGTTTTCCATAAACCCACTACAAGCTTGTGCTTTTCATTGTTGATTTTCCAACAACTCCGTTCAATTCTTCTTTGCAAGGATGCTTTCCAAGTTCATTTGTGGCAGAAGATGTCATTTTCTTCTCCGTTCTTTTCTTTCCATCAATCTAGCTTCTATTCTTTCGTTCCGGAGGCATTGTGATGTTGCTCTCTTCACCCATTGTCTCGTTTTGTCAAGATCATGTTCTTTTTCTTGCTCATCCATTTAACCGGAGTGTTGTGTTCTCATTCAAGTTCTTTCATCTTATCAAGTTTTGCCTCTCTTTTCAACCAGAGTGATGTCCGAATTTGATCTTCCTTGTTCCTTGATTATGTCGTTTCAACCAGAGTGGTTCCAATTCCTTCTTGTCCATTGTACTCGCCATTCATAGCTTTGCAACCTCCAAGGTTCATATGGTGTTCCTTGTTTCAATTTTCTACCGCTCTGCTCTCAATTGCGTTCAACTCCGTTGTGTTCTTTCTTTCAACTTTTCAACCTCTCAAGGTTCCTTGGTTTCACTCTTTTGTCGAAGAAGCAACTTAGTTTTACCTCTTCTCTTCCTCTTCCGTTTCTCTCCGGCGCCATCCTAGATCTCGGGACGAGATCCTCTTGTAGTGGTGGAGTGTTGTAACGCCCCAAGACCGACGCTCCAGAAGACTCCAGCTATTCTGAGTTTCGCCGTCTGATTTTATTTTTGTTTGTTGCATTCATCGTTGCATCATTTGCATTGCATCATTTCTTCATGCAACCCTTTTTAAAACTCAACTAAATAAATCATGTGGATCTCCGATCCATTTAAATTGAGGGAAATGCACAGGGTGATTTCTCTTTAAAACATATTCAAGGTCTCCTACTATTATTAGGGAGCTATATTAAATTATATTCCATTAGTTTGGAATTTACCACAACACACGTGCATGTTAAATCCCTTGGCCTTTCCTTCTTCGAGTTTTGACTCTGTAACCTTGCCTATAATTCTTTTCCCTTTTATTGAGGCTCCTCATTAAATCTCAACATTTTTGACCACACCAAACCTAGTCCCAATTCAAACCCATTTGAATGATATTCAAATGAGTTTGAATTTAAAGCATGCATTCGTGTCTCTTTCTATTTTCTTGGATCAAGCTTATTTTTATGAGTCCAGGAAAATTATCCACATGCACAAATTCTTTCCCTAACCCTCTCTTCTTTTCTTATCTCTAATTCTTTTCTGCTAAAGAAAATGAGGGAGAGAGAGATAGCCCAACGAGGCCTCTTGGGCCTAACCGACCAGACCGAACCGTTCCCACAGGCCCAGCTCGCCCCAACTCTTAACCCTAGTGAGCATCTCCCCTCGTTCCCCCCTCTCTCGTTCCCCTACTCGCGCCGCCAGAGAGGAGCAGAGCCCCGCTCCTCCCGATCCACCTCGCCCATGCCTCGCCGCCAATCTCCCGTGCGCCTCCACCCACAGGAGAACCACCTCGCGCGTGACCCTACCACCAGTGTCCCTCGCGCCGCCACCTGCTCGCTCGGCCCTCTCCACCCTCGTCCCGATCGGGAGAGGCTCCCGAGCCGCCGTCGCCGCCGCCCGGATCCATCGTCCCCGACCCCATGACCGCCTCCCCATCATCATCTCCGGCAAGAGGCGTCGCCAAGCTCGACGTCGCCCTCCTGCTTCTCCTCCTCGCTCGCCTCCTGCAGCCCGAGCGCCACCGCCGGAGTTGCTCCGTCCATCGTGCGCTACCCCGAGCTCCAAGCACTGTCCTGACCTATGCGACCAGTGCCTCCACTGCCTCACCGTTGCTGCGCCTCAAGCCCATCCGTGCGTCATCCACGCACCGGCATCGCGCCAACTGTCTCCCAGGTGGCCGACCGCCTTGACCTCCTCTGCAAGGACAAGTCGCTGCTGCGATCACCTCCTCAAACCTACCTCATCGGACCCCTATCCCGGCCCATCTCCATGCCATGACCATCTGCCTCTGCTCGTGGCGAAGCTCCTCTTGCAGCTCTGCTTCACTTGCGCCTCCCCTTCCCGATCTCGACCTTGAGCAGTTGCTCTTTCTATGCCCCGTGGTTAGTTTGGTAGTCCACCTCCACATCCATGCTCAGTAACCTCCAAGACCACCGTTGCAATGCTGAGACATCTGCCCCGGAGTACCTCAAGTCCATCTACGACTAGGCGGACTCGCCAAGTACCACAACCATCGCGTTTTGTTTCATCACAATCAAGGTCGAGTGGACGCCAAGTACCAGGACGTCAAGTTCCTCGCCGGACCCGAACATCTACAAAACGTGTACCACTACTTCCACTATCGTCGCCCCGAAGACATTGGATTCGTCAAGTACCTCTCCGAAAAGAACGTGTACAACTACTTCCACTACGTCACGAGAACGTCTACTTCCCTCGACGATCTCGACCCGCTCCGAAATGCATGCTTCAAAGGTATAACCCCGAGACGATCAACCGAGGACCGAATGCATGTGTTGTATGAGATGCTCGTGTTTGCACCGTGCCCGTTTGCTTCAGGCACGTTCCTCCTTGTTTGCCGTACCATCGACCCGTGGGAACCCGGTAACCGGGATCACCCCACCATCCTTACATGACTCGCTCACGTCTCACGTCATTTTGAACTGGTATCTCCATGAGCTACCGGAATCGATATGTTGTCGTGGCTCCATTTTCGTTTCACCGTCGTGGCACCCTTTTCGTTCCGCCATGGTGACAAATGCTTCATAACATGCTCATGTCAACGCTTTCATAAAACTTGCATATGTCATCCGCATCATGATAACAACATTTAAAATGGTTAAAATTGTGTTTGCATTATATTGCTAAATGACATATGGGGATTTTCTGAAATTGTTGTTTGTTGTTCCGGCCTCATTTAAACTTGCCTAGGTAGGTAGTTTTCATATGTTTCACCTCTTGCCATGTTTATAACAACATGTAATATTGTTGTGTTCCAAACCGAGAGGGAACTAAATAACTGATATGGTGTTTCGTCAACATGCAACTCGTTGCATATTGAGCTCCACTTAACTTGTAGTGTTGTTTGTGCATACTAGTTGACCCGTTGCGCCAAATGACGCAGAGACCTGCTGAAGACATGTTGTCGATGAAAATAATTTCATGTTGCAAGAACCTTCAACTAAAGCCATGTTCGCGATGAAAATAATTTCCTTTACTAAGGACAGGCCATTTATATACAATCGGTTTAGTTGTGGTCTGCTAAATCCATATGCGCCTTGAAGAAAAACATGGTTTAATTTGCAGAGCCTCACGTGTTTCAAGTATAAATAGGAACTACGAACTCTTTTTGTGCGATTCAAACACATTTTCAGAGGTTTTATTTTTTAATACATGTTGTCTAAGGTAACATTTTCCCAGAGAGAGAGCGAGAGAGAGAAGCATACCCCTTTCTCATTATGATTATTATTAAAAGGTATTAAATTCGAAATAGACAATTTCATTTACTTGAAGCACTTGAATAAAGAGAATTTAGACATACTTTTACACAATGGTCATTTAACCTGTGAAGGACTACGCAATGCTCATTTAACCTGTGAAGGACAAAAATATTCCACCATCTCTGAATGATGAACTAAATTAAATAAAAAATATATGCAGTAAATTCATTCAAAGTAGAAAAGGGATCTTACATCAAATAAGGCATTACAACAAACATGGTGTTATCTTAGTAAAAGAAATTACATCATTAGAAGAGAAAGGGGAAGAAAACCAATCATGAGATTGTGATTAATACATCTAGGAGGAGGTCGTAAACATCACTGTGATCATTTTGTGGCCTGGGGAGCAAAGGATCCATGGTTTTTATATGCCTTGTCCGGGTGCTGGAGTAAATGACATGGAAACGTCATCTCTACCATCTCGATGGCTTAGACCCAGGGAGCCGGATGTTCATCTCGGCCCTCCCCAGCTTCCATCAATGGATTTTTATAGTCAGGGTTAAAGACTGAGAGGCCCTATGCATGTTCAAAGATGCGAGTAGCATATCCAATACATATCAAAGAAAAAGAAAAAAGAAGACCACAAACATCACAATCATTCATGACACAAAGAGGGGAAACAGACACCTCAACAAGATTCTTGAGGAAGTGCCCAAGGAAAGAAAAAAGAACGTTAGGTCTGAACTATAAGAACATGCTCATAAATATGAATTGTCAAGGGCAAGATGAAATGCGAGAACAAGCACTGAGGAGTAATGATATACTGGAAAATTCCTTTCTTTGTTGTTGTTAGCGCTTGTTTTTTAATATACATTGAGGCACTCAGGTTGTACTCATATCTACAACCCAATCTCGTAGCTCTTTTCTTTAACAACCTACAGACAGATTGAACAAATGGAGATTGCTATATGGTGGACTACCTACAGATTACTAACTTTACAAAATCCCTCACATCTTCTCAATTTCTGATCCTATGGAATTCATTGTCATTAGGCACCTTTTGACCATTATATCCAGAATCGAACGGTTTGGGGTATGCCAGAGGGTTTTAGAATCTCCTGAGAAGCACCAAATGCTTTATTTCACTCCAGTTTTCATCATGACCATCAAATCCTAATCATGCAGTCAACAATGTCGTGCCTTTGGTGCCTTTGTTGCACAAAGGTAGAGGATATGCATACCTCAATTATGTATGCTAACGCCTAGATCATATTCCATCTTGTTGGCACATGCAATCAGGCATTGGGAAGGTGTATATGGAATCATTAGGTTTCCTGAATGTGATGCCCCTTATGTCACTATGGTGCAGTATTTCCAGCATGTGGTGCTTGAATCGACTCCTGCAGTTCAAAGAAACAATTTGAGTTTCATATACCACTATATCCATTTACATAGTTAAGCAAAGATGGGCAAATAATTAGAGCATGTATGTGAAGGTCAACTCGAAGATGTATTTCAATTTGTTAACATGGCTAATGCGTTCCAAAAAGTAGGCAATAGCTACAGTCTTGGATGGTGAAGGAATAACAAGGGCAGCGAACTGCTTCAGCAGTTTGATTTGGTGAAAGATTCCAACATATACTCAAAACTGAAACTGATTTGGTGTGATTTGTAATACTTTGTTGACGATATAATGGCAGCTCAAACTGACCTGATATTTGGGTCGTCAAAAGATAAGACCAGCTTCCGTTTGTCACGTTTTATTGTCTTTGCATTCCCTCCTAATAGGTAACGCCTGTGTCCCATCAAAAAGTGAGGGAAGTTCCACCCTTGAGTCGTCACAAACACTTCGCTCTGAACACAGACGGTGTAATCTAATGCTGCTAACCGAGAAGAGTACCCCTACAGAGAATAGGTTAGTAAGTAACGGTATGAAGATTCAATGTGAATTGATGAACAGTTCAATGCATGCATATTCATCTGACATTCGGAACAACATCCAGCTATGCTGATGGGATGGCTGGCGGAAACAATACCTCAAACTCAGCAAGCTCTTCAGACAATGCAAGAGTGTCCTTGGTTTGTAAAAGAGGGAACATCTGGCGAAGGGGAGCCATGTATTTTGCAGCATTGTATATTTTACCGGAGGCAACATAGAGGAAGGTTGTATTGTCAAACCCCATGCCTCGCAGCATCATACCAACCTGCTCAAATTCAGTCAGTTAACATATTAGCTCTAGTGAGTATATTTACATATTTGAAAGCTTCTAAATTTGTTCTGAATGCTACTAAAGAGACGCAACTGATGGCATTGAACTTAAAGGTTATTATTATTGACCTGAAGCATCACAAACTAAGCAACAAACTTCAATTCTAGTATAACAGGCCTAGGCAAACATTACAAAACACAGTGACACAGAGCCATACTAATTTCATGATACCAGTACAAAGAAAATCCCAGAATTCATAAAGTTTCAAAGACACACAATATCTGATAGTCACGACACCAACATGGGAGAGTCAGCTGACACAGACCAGAGGAAAAATACTGATGAATGCTTATGATTTAGCATACATTGCGATTAGCACTTGACCTCTTTCAGCTCATGTGAAGTACATGAGAGTTGGCTCAGCAGCTCCTTCCCTTGTATTATGCAAACACCAAGCTGCCATCATCATGCATTCACTCGCCCACAAAGCTGAAATAGGTCAAGAGGAGCAGTTTTCGAACTTGAGTAAGTTGAATGTATGTATTAGTTCCACCTTCCCAAAGAAGCTGCAAGCATTACTATGTGATGTTGGGAACGACAAAGCGAAACAAACATCGAGGATAGCTTGTGTAAAAATATACATTAGTATGCAGCAGATTGTTTATCTAAAGTAAATATCCTGAGAATACATTGGTACAGGTAACAAATTGGACATCTGAAGTTAGTACCTAGAAAATAAAGTCACAATGCATCTACATTGTAGCTTTAGCAGTTCATTAACCTAGGATTGTGTTGAGAGATGCATGTCGTCTGAGAGACAAAGAACTAAACATGAGCTGACAATGCCAATTGATCCATCCTTTACATTTCTCAGATGGAAGGCATGGGTCCTTGCACCAACAGGCAACAGGAAGTGGTGCCAGCAATTTTGGAATCACAGAAATTAGTATGGCATCAAGGTAGATAATAAGAAACACTAATATGGCGCCTGCAATTGTGAAAAAATAGAAATCAGTACGACATCGAAGTAGATAACAAACAACACTTCCTGATTTCTATTGTTTGTTATCTACCTCGATGTGTAACAAATAATTGATCTGGGGATGAGTAGGCTTTAGTTCGCATATTTGGTATGCTTCTTATATTATGATTGAAACGCAGTAGAACATCTTTTGGGAGTTCCTTCACAACTCTTACATGTTGTCTGAGTGTCCCGATAAAACGATCTTCATCAAAAATATCACTAAATTTGCTGAGAAACAAATCATCAGGAAGAACCAATATATATTAGAACAAGAAGTAGAATTTCAAAAATATTCACGGGTTTATAACTAACAGAAGTGAACTTTAGAAGTCAAACAAGCTGCTCTAGACACTAAAACAACGAGCAAGAGACAACTACTCCAGACAGACATCCATCATATAAAAATGCAATTATCTAATGTTAAGAAACAAAGTAGTGAGCAAACAAAATAGCATTAGTTACCTAGGATCGCGCCAAACGCTATTCAAATGAAATATTGGGATCACAAGAGTTGCATTAAGCAAGCTGGCCACAACAACTGCATCGCAGATCTGTATTGAGAAAAAAAATGGAACTACACTGTCAATAATTATTACTCGTCATAGTGTGAAGGTTCTAAGGACTTTACAAAATGAGACATCCACATCACAGCAACTGGTAGAGGCCAGAGTCTAATTCTCAAGCTCTCAGGTCAGAAGAAATATATCTCTCAACAGAAGATCTGATGGCATGTGACCAAAAAGATGAAAGCAAATATCGGTGATCTT
Source organism: Triticum aestivum (assembly GCF_018294505.1). Classification (NCBI taxonomy): domain Eukaryota; kingdom Viridiplantae; phylum Streptophyta; class Magnoliopsida; order Poales; family Poaceae; genus Triticum; species Triticum aestivum. The sequence continues at coordinate 178,643,899 of NC_057804.1, forward strand.
TGGATGAATAATACAACTATGTATGTACAAAGATAGTACTAATGCCTTTCCAGTACAAAGTTATTGATGAAAGCCATCTCAATCAAAGTGATAGTACATGACTTCAAGTTACATAGTGGTGTCAATGGATTCATACGACATTGAACTTTTGTATAGGTAATAGCAATGGTATTGCTTGCTTGCTGTATCTAACGTGGTCCAGGAACTTACAAAAAGACACTGTTGATTCAGACCACCATTTGCTTCAACTATGAGATAACCATTTGAAGTCGATAAATCTGTAAAGAGCCCAAAAATGATCCAGCCAGTCAGGTATTTAGCTTACTCCACTCCTCGCGGCGCCCCTGCAGCCAACACAATCATCATGAGACAATGTCTGGTATCTTCTTGTAGGAAATGGAAAAAGCAAAGAAAGAAATAGCAGATGCAATTGCCAACAAGACTATACTCACTTTCATATGATCTGAAACAAGAAAAATTTGCAAGGGGCATGAAGGGGAGAAGGATTGAGAGAAGCTCACCTTGACATCTTCCAAGATCCTCCCGTGTGCACCATCTTCAGCCGTCAGGATCTCATCCATGAAGATGCTGCTTTTCCCTATCTCCGACCTCTCCTCCACCCCGTGAGGCGTCCGCTGCCTGGTCTTCGGCCTCGCTGCTCCACCCCACACCGCTGGCCTCTTGGCCCTCCCCTGCTCTCTCCCATCCAACGCCGTGCCTGGATCGACCGGGGCGGAAAATAACCTGATATGACAAGTCAAGTTGGAATAAGATAATATAGCATTCCCCCAAAATTAAGGTATAGACAAACTCTGGAAACATGCAGGATTCATGGAGACGTCTCCCCTGAAATATATAAGCACGCCCAAATGTATGCATAAAAAAGAAACTGCTAAATTTTGAGAGGTATGATACCATCATCGACAAGAAATGTGTGTCCCACCCCCTAACACAGTTGAAATATTACTTCCAGTGTGCAGTGAAGTTGCCAACGATAATATCAGATCTCAAATATAGCTACTTCCATTCCTTGAACCTTACATGCATGTAAAATTAACTTCCTCTCAGTAGCAGAACATATAAACAACTTAAACATAAAGTGGAAAGTAACCTGCAATGCCACGCAGCATATATTGTTGCTCCATGACCACTGCCTAAAAAAGGACTTCCCGGTTCAGTGTTGCAGGTCCTCTTATATGTCACCAAGAGGAGGAAGGACACCTAGCCCTGCAAATGGAAGCAAATTCATAATGTTGCATGTCACCTTTCAAGGGATAAAAAGAGCAAAAATCGATTATATGTCGTTCCTAAGTCATTTGGCCATTTCAGCTAGACAGTGCGGCACGATAGATGATCCAAACAACATGGGACAATAGTTGATTCAACAACTGGAGATGTCTTTAGCGGGTCTCTGCGCCATTTGGTTATTCCTTGGATGAAACCTATTGTTGTATCACCCAGCCTAGTACCAATTCTTGTCGCAACAACAATCTCACCCAATCCTCCTTCAAGAGGATACACAAAGGATATCAGGACACCAAATTGTGTGTGTTGTAACCAGGAACCTTAATTTAGCAGCACTTTGTACAGCTGCAACTTGGTGTCATGAACTAAATTAGTGCATTACTTACACAACAGATATCAGATTAAGTAGAAGTCGATAGAAATTAGCAGAAGTGGGCAACAAAAATCAGCAGCCCATCACCTTGCAATATAGAACATACTTTCGCCGACCATCATAGATCATACCGCTAAACAACAATGTGCATCGTCCGTCCACTTGAATGATTATTTTTCAACAAAACAAAAGCACACATAGAGCACCAATTAGAAGGGATCTTGTATGGCAACAAAAAAACCATTTAGCCATTCATCGCCTGCTTACATGGTACATAGGCATTTAGGCTACACAAATCTTGTAGATGTGTGTGTGCAGGGAGAGAGAGAGAGAGAGAGAGAGAGAGAGATCACAAATCCATAGATGTGTGTGTAGAAAAAGAGATTAGGAGCGGAGGGGAAGCTCACCATGGGGTCTCCCCATCCTCAAAATCTGCCTGTCATGCCAAGGAAGAGGCATGGAAAAGAAGGTGGGGTGGAGGCATAGGCGCTGCCGCTGCTCAGGGCAAAACAGAGGCGAGCCTGGAGGAGAGTCTGGCCTCCTCCCTGGCTGGGCGGCGGCGCCGCCTCTAGGAGGGCCGACCTGCTCCTTCACCTAGTTACCCACCTCCTCTTCCCCTGCCCCTTCACCCCACCACTGGGCTCGCCTAACCCGTGCTTGATCTGGAACCAACAATGAAGAGAAGGAAGACGAGGTAGAGGGGCTAGCGTGGTGGAGGAGGAATAGCAGGCGGCGGCGGGACTCCAGGGCGGAGGCCGTGGCGACGCGAGGAGGGGGTGGAGGAGAGGCGGCGGCAGGGCTCCCAGGGCGGAGGCCGTGGTGACGCGAGGAGGGGGATGGAGGAGGGGAGCGGGAGGCTGTGGGGATCGAGGGAAAACAAGGCTAGGGTTTGTGTGACGGCTGGTGCGGGAGTGGGACGAGGCGGATTGCCTGCGGAAGCATGGAGCGGATTGGTCAAAACTGTCTGCACGCAGCCACGACTGACCCAGCCAACCAGAGCACGAGACGAGCCCACCCGTCATAGGCCAGTGGAAATGACCATGAAGTGAAAATCGATTTTAACTGTTGTGAAGATCCAACAGCTCAGGTGCGCCAGAAGCCAGATCGGACGGCCAACGAAGGAGTTGATCGAGGGAGCCTCCTAGAGGTGAGTTGGCTAGCCTCTTTTTTGTTTTAAATTGCCATGCCATGCCTCATTAAACCGGACATGCATCATACTTGTTTGTGCATCATGACATGTTTATGCTTGTGTGTTTACCATGGTGTTTGCTTCTTTCCGGTTTGCTTCTCTTGTTAGCTTCAGTTTCGTTCCGGAGTTGTGAGAATTCGTTCGACTACGTCCGTTTGTCTTCTTCATGGACTCATTCTTCTTCCTTGCGGGATTTCAGGCAAGATGACCATTATCCTCGATATCACTTCTATCTTTGCTTGCTAGTTGCTTCGTTCTATCGCTATGTTGCATTACTGTGACACCCCCGATTCAATCGTACACTAATCATACACACAAACGTGTACGATCAAGATCAGGGACTCATGGCAAGATATCACAACACAACTCTAAAAATAAAATAAGTCATACAAGCATCATATTACAAGCCAGGGGCCTCGAGGGCTCGAATACAAGTGCTCAATCATAGACGAGTCAAAGGAAGCAACAATTTCTGAGTACAGACATAAGTTAAACACGTTTTCCTTAAGAAGGCTAGCACAAATTGGGATACAGATCGAAAGAGGCGTAGGCCTCCTGCCTGGGATCCTCCTAAACTACTCCTGGTCGTCGTCAGCGGCCTGCATGTAGTAGTAGGCACCTCCAGTGTAGTAAGAGTTGTCGTCGACGATGGCGTCTGGCTCCTAGGCTCCGGCATCTAGTTGCAACAACCAGGTAGAAGGGAAAGGAGGAAAAGAGGGAGAAAAGCAACCGTGAGTACTCATACAAAGTACTCGCAAGCAAGGAGCTACACTACATATGCATGGGTATATGTGTAAGGAGGCATATCAGTGGACTGAACTGCAGAATGCCAGAATAAGAGGGGAATAGCTAGTCCTATCGAAGACTATGCTTCTGGCAGCCTCCGTCTTGCAGCATGTAGAAGAGAGTAGATTGAAGTCCTCCAAGTAGCATCGCATAGCATAATCCTACCCGGCGATCCTCCCCTCGTCGCCTTGTGAAAAAGCGATCACCGGGTTGTCTGTGGAACTTGTCTGGGTGTGTTTTATTAAGTATCCGGTTCTAGTTGTCATAAGGTCAAGGTACAACTCCGGGTCGTCCTTTTACCGAGGGACACGGCTATTCGAATAGATAAACTTCCCTGCAGGGGTGCACCACATTTCCCAACACGCTCGATCCCATTTGGCCGGACACACTTTCCTGGGTCATGCCCGATCTCGAAAGATCAACACGTCGCAGCCCCACCTAGGCACAACAGAGAGGTCAGCACGCCGGTCTAAATCCTATGTGCGCAGGGGTCTGGGCCCATCGCCCATTGCACACCTGCACGTTGCGTGGGTGGCCGGAAGCAGACCTAGCAACCTCCATTACAAAGGAAGTTGCGTTAACGCAGTCCAACCCGGCGCGCGCCGCTCAGTCGCTGATGTCACGAAGGCTTCGGCTGATACCACGATGTCGAGTGCCCATATCTTTCCCGCGTAGTTGGTTAGTGCATATAGGCCAGTGGCCAGACTCAGATCAAATATCAAGATCTCGTTAAGCGTGTTATTATGAAGCAACCGCGAACGCCGACCAAGGCCAGGCCCACCTCTCGCCTAGGTGGTCTCAACCTGCCCTGTCGCTCCGCCTCAAAGTAACAGTCGGGGGTCGTCGGGAACCCAGGCCCACCTCTACCGGATGGAGCCACCTGTCCTTTCAGCCACCATATCCGAATCACTTGTGGGTACTCAACGAGCTGACCCGACTTTAGTCACCATCTGTATAGTATATGTATATGAATATTATATACTCGTGATCACCTCCCGAGTGATCACGGCCCAATAGTATAGCAAGGCAGACTGACAAGAATGTAGGGCCAATGATGATAAACTAGCATCCTATACTAAGCATTTAGGATTGCGGGTAAGGTATCAATGACTGTAGCAACAATGACAGGCTATGCAACAGAATAGGAGTAACCGAACAGTAACATGCTACACTACTCTAATGCAAGCAGTATAGAGAAGAATAGGCGATATCTGGTGATCAAGGGGGGGCTTGCCTGGTTGCTCCGGCAAGGAGGGGTCATCAACATCGTAGTCGAACTGGGGGTAGCCGGCAGTCTCGGGGTCTATCGGAAAGAAGTAACGGAGAGGGAACACAATAAATAACAGAGCAATCAAAGTATCACAAAGCGTAACAAGACAATACGTGGTGTTCGGTGTGCCCTAACACGGTAGTAGGTGATACCGGTGAAGGGGGGAAACATCCGGGAAAGTATCCCTGGCGTTTTGTGTTTTCGGACAAATGAACCGGAGGTGAAATGTTGCAGGTTCACTATGTTAGGGCTGTGTGGCGGACGAACGGGCGCGTATCCGGATTCGTCTCGCCGTTCTAAGCAACTTTCATGTACAAAACAATTTCATCCGAGTTACGGTTTATTTTATATTATTTTTCAAAGTTTTATGCATTTTTCAAATTTATTTAATTATTTAAATCAAACATTATCCAGAACAGTGAAAGGTGATGTCAGCATGACATCACCATGACGTCAGCAGGTCAAACCCGGCTGACCAGAGTCAACCCTAGCATGTGGGTCAAGTGGGACCCACCTGTCATAGAGACAGAGGTGAAATAGGATTTGTTTTAGACTAATTAGGATTAATTAATTGTGGGCCCCATTAGTCAGTGATAGATTAGTGTTTTAATTAACTAAATAGGTTAATTAATCAGGGTTAATTAATTAATTAACTAATATATTTTTTATTTTATTTTTTATATGTTATTACTATTATTTTAACCATTCTAGGGCGTGGGCCCCGCGTGTTAGTGGCCCATGGCCTTAGCGGGCGCGGGCGCCAGCGGTGCGCTTACTGGCGCACCCGTGCAGGGCCGAGCTCGACCGGGGAGGCGAGGCGAGGCCACCGGGGCGCGGTGGCGTTTAGCCAGTGTGGGCGACGGCCATCAGGGATGGACCCGGGCGGCGCCGCATGGGGGAAGCGGAACGGCGAGCGGCGGCGGCCACGGCACGCAGTGCACGGCCACAGGGAGCAGGGGGCTGGGCAGAGCGCCGACGTGGAGCTCCAGCGGTAGCAGCAGCAGGGGAGAAGCGGGAGAAGCAACACATGTGGGTGGCGAGCGCGCGGACGGCGCGGGGACAGGGGAAGGAGGAGGGAGGAGGTCGTGGCCTCATCGGGATTAGTAAGGACGGGGCAGCGGGGCTCGTGGAGGGGGGCGGGAACGACGGCGATGCAGGGGAAGCAGTCCGACGAGGTGGCATCGGCGACGAGGACAGGGAGCACCGGTGACGGAGAGGACCGCGACTACGGCGTCCGGCGATGGTTTGCAGGGGAGGTCGAGCGGCTCCGGGCTCGGGCGATCCGACGGGGAAGAAGACGAGGAGGTGCTCCGGCGACGGGGTGGCTCCGGCGAAGCAGTGGCGGGACAAGGCGGCGACGGTGGAGTCCCGGCATGTGACGAGCGGCTGGGGTGCGTCCTGGGTTCGTTCCCCCGATCCCGATCTGGATCGGGGAGGAGGCGAACGTGCGGGGGGGGGGAGTGGGGCGACGGGGGTTAGGGTTTGACCGGGGTGTGGGTTATCGGGAGTGGGTGGGCTGGCCTGGGCCGATTGGTTCGACGGCCAGCTGGGCCGAACGGCCCGGTTGGCCAGGGGGTTTCCCTTTTGTTTGTGTTTTTTGTTTTATCTTTCACCTTTTATTTATTTTCTTTTCTGTTTTCATTTAAAGTTTCTTCTATTTTAGTTTTATAAAATACCCAGTCAGCACCTAAATTAGTATTACTAATCAGTCCACTACCACAATTATTTTGGCACACTAGATAATTTATCCACCAATATTTACCAAGGACTATTTGACACATTAGGAACAATTTAATTTTGACTTTTGAAAGCTTTATTTGTTTAACTTAAATTCAAATTTTGAATATGAATCGTTTCAAACTAACGCGAGATTATCAACAGTAATCCGAGGTGACGTGGCATCATTAACGTGGGGTTACTGTAGCCTAATTATCCGGGCGTCACAAATCTCCTCCACTACAAGAAATCTCGTCCCGAGATTTAAGAGGTGGACTAGGGGGAAAGGTCTGGTTACGAAATCCTAATGAATCTTCTCATATTTGGTTGCTCTTTTCGAAGGGGTGGATCCATTACGTTGAAGTCTTCATTTCTCTGCTCCAGGTCATCATGATGGAGCCTTCATCCTTTCTTCGGGATCTCCATCGTCCTACGAATGCGACCAAGGGGAAAAACTCCGGAAGAACGCATCTCCCCAAAGCTGGGCATCTGACGGTGAACTCAATGGGAAATATACAAGGTACCCCACGAGTTGTACTTTGGTGAATTCGTTGAGTGCAATATACGATGGTACCAAAGTTTCAAACGGGTAGGCAATCATTCGATGACTAGACAGAAGCTGGAATGGGGGTTTGAACAACGAGAATAACATGGTGTTTGATTCTAGGATGAATAATGGTATAGCATTTAGCTCGTGAATCACATACGAAGCCAGGTGCAAAGGATACATTAGAATCCGGGTTGTAAAGAAGAGTCAGGTTTCGATCCAGTGGACCTGTGGGTTATGGGCCCACCATGTGGGTTGAAAGTAGGAAGGGTGGTGACATCTTGCACAACCGCGACAAGGAGGCATGTCAGTGAATAGCTTGTCAGCTATGCCGACAACAAAGTCGGTACCAAGGACGGGGAACGAAGAGAGCAATTTCCCTGCTTGTTGAACAAGGCGAACCAATTGGCAAAGTTATCACCCATCGGTGGTTACCAGAATGTCATCAACAATAGTAACAGGGTCTTACAAACAGAGTGGTACGACAAGGTGCTTATCTAAGCAGGGAATTATCTCTGCTCAGTTAAGTCAGATTCAGGAAAGGTTAAGCAAAATGATGGAAAGGAAAACACAATTATCAGAGTAAACAGAACAATGGAAAGGAAAATTGTGTTTACACACAATTATTAGGAGTATATCCTTCCCATGTACAAGCAGAACATGGCATACAGGGTAGGAGAGCAAGTACCCAACCATTCAGAGAAGAGGCAAGGATTAATCAAGATGTTACCCATACAACGGTGTTTGGATAACTGACCAAGAAACATTTAGCATCGCGCCTCCAATGTTCTTGTTGATGAGCATGGTATCATAGTCATGCTTCGAGGTAGCATTGATATGGTGTTCCAATAAAGGCCAAACTTTGGATACACAAATGATCCATCACGAGCAACTTATAAATTAAGTCTTACAATTTCCTCCAGGAAGAATGGTTATCCTTGCAAAAGAAATTATAATGATAGGTCCTCCAGCCAAGGGTGCTAGGCATGACATCATATTACCGGGTCATCAAGGGACCAACATCATAACTCCTGGAAAGTTGTCCCAATCATCATATCCGACCGAGATTCGGATCCGATTGGTGTCATGATACCTCAGACTCAGGATGTCCGAGAAGAAAAGGTGCGACATGAATTGGCGAAATGACATTGCAAGATTCTCGGGAAATGAACTATGGGAGCGAGTTCCAACACAAGAGTTCACCATTTAAACCAAGGAGAGGATGAGGGGGTAGCTGATGGAGTCAGTGACAATCCTTAAGATTTCCAAAAAGGTGGATTTCCACAGTTATGTGAACAAGGAGATAACATTTGTCAGATCAAATGGTATAATGATGTATGCTCAAGGAAAACATACACAATTAACCATTCGTTGAAAGGTGCACCCACAATATGGGCTTAGGTAGCATGATCAATGTTTAGAATGATGATTCAATAACCAACACACTAAGAATGAAGTTATCATTCATTAACTTACAATCAATAGGGTTGCTAGAAGTTTTGAATTTTACACATCACAACCCATTTTTCGGTATTCCGGTTAGAAACAACAGGAAACCAAGAAATGAACGCAAATGGTGAGAGATATTACTATATCAAGAATTCTCAAGAGGCGGTAAAATTCCCACGACATTCTTGACATAAAAGGTGGTAATATTCCAAGGTAAAGAAGAACAAATGCTGGATAGCAAGGAACTCAAGGTATAACACAAAACACGAACAAGTTTGTGTTGGAGGGAAGGCAATAAAGTGGCCAATGATAACACAAATCATCGAGGGCAAGGATGGTATTTCTCATCATGAATCCGATTGATATCCTAGAAGAGATCATAAGGTTGATGATGATCACGACACATTTGTCGAGAGATTTCATGAAGATGTAATCGATCGGTGATAACATCAAGTCAAAGGAATTACGAGGCAAAGGGTTATTGGAACCATGTGTACGACACAAACTCAAAATCAAGCTTGTTGTTCAAGGCAGAATGATATGACGAGGAAAATCGACGTAAGCTTAGCTCATCGTCGAAAGTGGTGCTCCTGGAATAAGGACCAGGTAGCACAGTTAAAATCACCATGACAATGATATAGCCATACAGGCTAGGAATGGCGTGATCGGGTACAAACTCGTACTTAAAGAAGATTATCAAGTGTCGTTGAACTGTAGTGCAGACTCGGTTCAGTTATCGGTGTCTTTGAGTGTTTTATAACTAAGCCCATGATTTTTTTTGAATCAATGAGAATGTAGTACTTGATGGAGAACTCATAAGAAGTTATGCACTTCTGTGATAATCTCGAGATACTAGGGTGTAATACTCGACGAAAGATCAAACTAGAGGTTGGACTGGTGTATTGATCCACAGAAGACAAGTGCTTAAACTTTCCCGAGAAATGGGATCAAAGAAGAACATATGGTCGGGACCACAATTGCAAAGGATCAATTCTCCGATACCAAAGGATATTATATCAAGGAAATAGCTATTATTACAAGAAGCTCCCATGATAGGATCTACATCGTGTCCATGGGCATGAACACAAAGGTTCAAGGTTGACTCCCACTTCCTCAATGCATAACCTTCCATTCACCTCTCGTATTTCAAAAATGACATTAGTTGTTGAACGTTTTACCTGGTACAATACCAGATAAGTATGACCTGTGAAATCTTTCGGGTTCGCACTGATTAGGGAAGGTAATGGTTCAACCAATCGGGGCATCTAGGAATATATACCACAAACTTCGGAGTAAATAACTCAAGCTCGGGAGCAGAGCATGGTTGACAAAAGCAGGGGATACAATTTACCAAAGGCATTATGTATCTGAGGAAAAGCTCACAAGGTTAATGAATACGAAGGACGGTGTCGGACAAAATCCCACAAAGGACCTGGCGGTACCTAAGGGATTTGATGTGAGCATCGGTACTCAACCAGAAGAAGAAAGAATGCAAGGAGATCTGATTATAGAAACAACTGACTAAGTCAAGCTCAAATGCAAAAGGAATTAAGATTTCCAAACCAAGGGGTCAGAAGGAAACGCTCTGATCAAGGATGGATAAGTTGAGTAGGCTTAGGGGTACCTTTGACGACAACTTGATTGGTCGAGAACCAGCTCCTATTCAAAATGATATCTGAGCGGGAATGATGAATCATAGGATCTGATTGAGGATTGCGAACATTTGCAACATATTGAATCAATGGACTCATAATGATAATGACAAAGGATGCCAATAAGATTACCAGACTTATGGGATTAATCATAATGCTAGCAAACAAGAATTTCCAAAACATTAGTTGGCAATGGATAATCGGAAGACCGGATAGTAATTCAAAGTATCTTGTGGATCACATAATCCACTAGGAATGAACAAATCCTCGATGAGTGTGAGGAATTATCCGTTGATGTATTAAAGCGGAAATGGAGCTGCAAGGCGGTAAGCTCAAAGGATTCTCGGAGCAACGGAGAGTTGTTTGGGGCATCTTGTAATAACAAGAGCAATGGGATCAAATGAAAGAATGTCACGTGTTTACAGTTATCCATAAGGATATAATAGTGGCAGGGAGTTTGTAAGGGCGGTGGGCACAAGTGTCTCGGAAGAACATCGTAGAGTATCTTCAAAATCTTCCGGTGCAGTAGGCAATCATCTGTGATAAGGGGCTCTCCAGGTAGAAATAGTTACGAGAACCTAGAGTTAGATTTAGTAAAATCATTTAACCCAAATAGAACAGAGATCAGAGTCCCAGAGTAAGGGTCGAGGAGTAAAAGATCCTAATACCACCCAATGGTGATGTGGGCCCATGGGCACACAACCATGTTAGTAAAAGTTTTGCAATGTCTAGACTCGACTTTGATCAAGGAGTTGGAAAGGGGGATTCCTACAGGCAGTTGGCTCTGATACCAACTTGTGACACCCCCGATTCAATCGTACACTAATCATACACGCAAACGTGTACGATCAAGATCAGGGACTCACGGGAAGATATCACAACACAACTCTAAAAATAAAATAAGTCATACAACCATCATATTACAAGCCAGGGGCCTCGAGGGCTCGAATACAAGTGCTCGATCATAGACGAGTCAGCGGAAGCAACAATATCTGAGTACAGACATAAGTTAAACAAGTTTGCCTTAAGAAGGCTAGCACAAACTAGGATACAGATCGAAAGAGGCGTAGGCCTCCTGCCTGGGATCCTCCTAAACTACTCCTGGTCGTCGTTAGCGGCCTGCATGTAGTAGTAGGCACCTCCAGTGTAGTAAGAGTCGTCGTCGACGGTGGCGTCTGGCTCCTGGGCTCCGGCATCTGGTTGCGACAACCAGGTAGAAGGGAAAGGGGGAAAAGAGGGAGAAAATAAACAGCGAGTACTCATCCAAAGTACTCGCAAGCAAGGAGCTACACTACATATGCATGGGTATATGTGTAAGGAGGCCATATCAGTGGACTGAACTGCAGAATGCCAGAATAAGAGGGGGATAGCTAGTCCTATCGAAGACTACGCTTCTGGCAACCTCCGTCTTGCAGCATGTAGAAGAGAGTAGATTGAAGTCCTCCAAGTAGTATCGCATAGCATAATCCTACCCAGCGATCCTCCCCTCATCGCCCTGTGGAAAAGCGATCACCGGGATGTTTGTGGAACTTGTCTGTGTGTGTTTTATTAAGTATCCGGTTCTAGTTGTCATAAGGTCAAGGTACAACTCCGGGTCGTCCTTTTACCGAGGGACACGGCTATTCGAATAGACAAACTTCCCTGCAGGGGTGCACCACATTTCCCAACACGCTCGATCCCATTTGGCCAGACACACTTTCCTGGGTCATGCCCGGCCTCGGAAGATCAACACGTCGCAGCCCCACCTAGGCACAACAGAGAGGTCAGCATGCCGGTCTAAATCCTATGCGCGCACGGGTCTGGGCCCATCGCCCATTGCACACTTGCATGTTGCGTGGGTGGCCGAAAGCAGACCTAGCAACCTCCATTACAAAGGAAGTTGCGTTAACGTAGTCCAACCCGGCGCGCGCCGCTCAGTCGCTGACGTCACGAAGGCTTCGGCTGATACCACAACGTCGAGTGCCCATATCTTTCCCGCGTAGTTGGTTAGTGCGTATAGGCCAGTGGCCAGACTCATATCAAATACCAAGATCTCGTTAAGCGTGTTATTATGAAGCAACCGCGAACGCCGACCAAGGCCAGGCCCACCTCTCGCCTAGGTGGTCTCAACCTGCCCTATCGCTCTGCCTCAAAGTAACAGTCGAGGGCCGTCGGGACCCCAGGCCAACCTCTACCGGGATGGAGCCACCTGTCCTTTTAGCCCCTATATCCGAATCACTTGCGGGTACTCAACGAGCTGACCTGACTTTAGTCACCATCTATATAGTATATGTATATGAATAGTACTCGTGATCACCTCCCGAGTGATCATGGCCCGATAGTATAGCAAGGCAGACTGACAAGAATGTAGGTCCAATGATGATAAACTAGCATCCTATACTAAGCATTTAGGATTGCGGGTAAGGTATCAATGACTGTAGCAACAATGACGGGCTATGCAAAAGAATAGGAGTAACCGAACAGTAACATGCTACACTACTCTAATGCAAGCAGTATAGACAAGAATAGGTGATATCTGGTGATCAAGGGGGGGGGGGCTTGCCTGGTTGCTCCGGCAAGGAGGGGTTGTCAACATCGTAGTCGAACTGGGGGTCGCCGGCAATCTCGGGGTCTAACGGAAAGAAGTAACGGAGAGGGAACACAATAAATAACAGAGCAATCAAAGTATCACAAAGCGTAACAAGACAATACGCGGTGTTCGGTGTGCCCTAACGCGGTAGTAGGTGATACCGGTGAAGGGGGGAAGCATCCGGGAAAGTATCCCCGGCGTTTCGCGTTTTTGGACAGATGAACCGGTGGTGAAATGTTGCAGGTTAACTATGCTAGGGATGTGTGGCGGACGAACGGGTCGCGTATCCGGATTCGTCTCGCCGTTCTGAGCAACTTTCATGTACAAAACATTTTCATCCGAGTTATGGTTTATTTTATATTATTTTTCAAAGTTTTATGCATTTTTGAAATTTATTTAATTATTTAAATCGAACATTATCCAGAACAGTGAAAGGTGATGTCAGCATGACATCACCATGATGTCAGCAGGTCAAACCCGGCTGACCAGAGTCAACCCTAGCATGTGGGTCTAGTGGGACCCACCTGTCATTGAGACAGAGGTGAAATAGGATTTGTTTTAGACTAATTAGGATTAATTAATTGTGGGCCCCATTAGTCAGTGATAGATTAGTGTTTTAATTAACTAAATAGGTTAATTAATTAGTGTTAATTAATTAATTAACTAATATATTTTTTATTTTATTTTATATGTTATTACTATTATTTTAACCATTCTAGGGCGTGGGCCCCGCGTGTTAGTGGCCCATGGCCTTAGCGGGCGTGGGCGCCAGCGGTGCGCTTATGGGCGCACCCGTGCAGGGCCGAGCCCGATCGGGGAGGCGAGGCGAGTCCACCGGGGCGCGGTGGCGTTTAGCCAATGTGGGCGACGGCCATCAGGGATGGACCCGGGCGGCGCCGCATGGGGGAAGCGGAACGGTGAGCGGCGGCGACCACGGCACGCAGTGCGCGGCCACGGGGAGCAGGGGGCTGGCCAGAGCGCCGACGTGAAGCTCTAGCGGTAGCAGCAGCAGGGGAGAAGCGGGAGAAGCAACACATGTGGGTGGCGAGCGCGCGCCCGTGCGCGGTGGCGCACCGAGGGAGGCGTGGACGGCGCGGGGACAGGGGAAGGAGGGCGGAGGCCGTGGCCTCACCGGGATTTGTAGGGACGGGGCAGCGGGGCTCGTGGAGGGGGTTAGGGACGACGACGACGCAGGGGAAGCAGTCCGGCGAGGTGGCATCGGTGACGAGGACGGGGAGCGTCGGTGACGGAGAGGACTGCGGCGACGGCATCCGTCGATGGTTCGCAGGGGAGGTCGAGCGGCTCCGGCCTCGGGCGATCCAACGGGGAAGAAGACGAGGAGGTGCTCCGGCGACGGGGTGGCTCCGGCGAAGCAGTGGCGAGACAAGGCGGCGACGGTGGAGTCCCGGCGTGTGACGAGCGGCTGGGGCGCGTCCTTGGTTCGTTCCCCCGATCCCGATATGGATCGGGGAGGAGGCGAACGTGCCGGGGGGGGGGGGGAGTGGGGCGACGGGGGTTAGGGTTTGACCGGGGTGTGGGTTATGGGGAGTGGGTGGGCTGGCCTGGGCCGGTTGGTTCGACGGCCAGCTGGGCTGAACGGCCCGGTTGGCCAGGGGGTTCCCTTTTTTTATCTTTCACCTTTTATTTATTTTCTTTTCTGTTTTCATTTAAAGTTTCTTTTATTTTAGTTTTATAAAATACCTAGTCAGGACCTAAATTAGTATTACTAATCAGTCCACTACCACCATTATTTTGGCACACTACTAATTTAGTTTTATTATTATAACTTTATAAAAGGCATCTAATTAATTGTTTTTGTTGTCATTTCTATTACTTTAGTGCATTTAAATATTTTATTAAAAGATAATTTATCCACCAATATTTACTAAGGACTATTTGACACATTAGGAACAATTTAGTTTTGACTTTTGAAAGCTTTATTTGTTTAACTTAAATTCAAATATTGAATATGAATTGTTTCAAACTAACGCGAGATTATCAATAGTAATCCGAGCGTCATAGTTACCTATCACTTGTTTACCTTGCCTCCCATATTGCCATGTGAGCCTCTAACTTTTTCGCCCTTCCTAGCAAACCGTTGTTTGGCTATGTTACCGCTTTTGCTCAGCCCCCCGCATAGCGTTGTTAGTTGCAGGTGAAGTTGAAGATTGCTCCATGATGGACAGGATTATGTTGGGATATCACAATATCTCTTATTTAATTAATGCATCTATATACTTGGTAAAGGGTGGAAGGCTCGGCCTTATGTCTGGTGTTTTGTTCCACTCTTGCCGCCCTAGTTTCCGTCATACCGGTGTTATGTTCCTTGATTTTGCGTTCCTTACGCGGTTGGGTGATTTATGGGACCCCCTTGACAGTTCGCTTTGAATAAAACTCCTCCAGCAAGGCCCAACCTTGGTTTTACCATTTGCCACCTAAGCATTTTTCCCTTGGGTTCTGCAGACTCAAGGGTCATCTTTATTTTTACCCCCCCCCCCCCCGGGGCCAGTGCTCGTCGTGAGTGTTGGTCCAACCTGTTAGCCGCCGATGGTCACCAGGGGCAACTCTGGACTGGCCTATCGGAAGTATGGACAATCCGGTGTGCCCTGAGAACGAGATATGTGCAGCTCCTATCGGGATTTGTCGGCACATTCGGGCGGCTTTGCTGGTCTTGTTTTACCATTGTTGAAATGTCTTGTAAACCGGGATTCCGAGACTGATCGGGTCTTCCTGGGAGAAGGAATATCCTTCGTTGACCATGAGAGCTTGTGATGGGCTAAGTTGGGACACCCCTGCAGGGTTTAAACTTTCGAGAGCCGTGCCCGCGGTTATGTGGCAGATGGGAAATTGTTAATATCCGGTTGTAGAGAACTTGACACTTGACTTAATTAAAACGCATCAACCGCGTGTGTAGCCGTGATGGTCTCTTTTTGGCGGAGTCCGGGAAGTGAACACGGTCTTGGTGTTATGATTGTGCATAAGTAGTTTCAGGATCACTTCTTGATCACTTCTAGCTTCTCGACCGTTCCGTTGCTTCTCTTCTCGCTCTTATTTGCGTATGTTAGCCACCATATTTGCTTAGTGCTTGCTGCAACTCCACCTCATTACCACTTCCTACCGATAAGCTTAAATGGTCTTGATCTCACGGGTTTTGAGATTGCTGAATCCTCGTGACTCACCAGATACTATCACAACAGTTGCAGGTGCCGATGATACTAGTGCAGGTGATGCAACCAAGATCTTGGTCGTTGCTACGTTTCGTTTCATGTTGATCAGTAGTGGAGCCCAGTTGGGACGATCGGGGATCTAGCAGTTGGGTTATCTTCTTTTCTTTTGGCTTCGTCCGTAGTCGGACTATGTGTGTGCTTTGAATGATGTATGAATTATATGTTCATTGTGTGAAGTGGCGATTGTAAGCCAACTCTTTATCCCATTCTCGTTCATTACATGGGATTGTGTGAAGATGACCCTTCTTGCGACAAAACCACCATGCGTTTATGCCTCTAAGTCGTGCCTCGACATGTGAGAGATATAGCCGCATCGTGGGTGTTACAGACTTAAACTTCAATACTGGATCAACATTGTCTTTGTAGAACTTCAATTCCTCCGTTGCACAGACATATTCAGCATAAGCATCGTCACCTTCTTCACACTCCAAAGCGATTTTCCAGCTTCCATGCACTGTGATGGTCCCCTTGTAACCCGGCATCTTGAGCTGCAGATAAACATAACAAGGTCGCGCCATGAACTTGGCATAAGCCGGTTGTCTAAACAGAGCGTGATACGGGCTTGTAATCTTGACCACTTCAAAGGTTAGTATCTCAGCTCTGGAATCATGTTCATCCCCAAAAGGCTACTTCCAGATCAATCTTGCCTACAGGGTACGCCGACTTACCAGGCACCACTCCATGGAAAACAGTATTGGACGGCTTAAGACTTTTGTCAGTCAACCCCATGCGACGGAAAGTATCATAGTAAAGGATATTAATGCTGCTACCCCCATCCATGAGTACCTTAGTGAATTTGTATCCACTAACTTGAGGCGCCACAACCAAAGCCAAGTGAACCAGATTATCAACCTGGGGCAGGCGATCCTCTCGACTCCACATAATAGGTTGCTCAGACCATCGCAAGTAATGGGGAACTGCCAGCTCAATGGCATTCACAACCCTTTTATGGAGCTTTTGATCCCGCTTGCATAAACTTGTGGTGAAGACGTGGTACTGCTCGCTATTCAACTGCTTCAGATGACTTTGATATCCACACTGCTGCTGTTGCTGACCCCCCTGACCGGATTGTTGATTGTAACCACCCTAATTACCTTGATGGTTTTGGTGACCCTGGAAACCGGAACTAGAGCCGCCTCCACCGTAACCTGGGCCATGAGAACAGCCTCCACTAGAACCTGAGCCGCCGCCCGGCCCTTGATTGTTCTGGAATAAATCAGAATTTTTGAACTCCTTCATGATTTGACAGTCCTTCCAAAGGTGATTGGACGGTCTTTCCCGCGTACCATGCTTAGGGCAGGGCTGATTCAGCATCTGCTCAAGATTGAGACCCGATTCGCCTGCCCGAGCAGGTGGCTTGCCCTTACGACACTGTCCATTGTTCTGTGTATTGATATTGGCCACAAAATCTAAATTACTATCAGCCTTGCGCTTACCATTGCCCCCCTAACTCGCTGGGTTATGCTGCTGACCCTTGGTATTGCACTCTTCTTTCCCTTTCCCGGCTTTTCATCATCAGACTCGAGGTCCTTAGTACTATCAGAGTAAGCATATTTAATTAGAGCCACCATCAGCTCCCCCATATCATTGCCATAGCGCTTGAGCCGCCCTAGCTTCTGTTTAAGAGGCAAAAACGGCCTTTTTTTCTCCAACATTAGGATTGCAGAGCCGGCATTGATGTTATCCGATGAATGCAGGATAGCTTTGACCCAGCGCACCCAATGGGTTGTTGACTGCTACATCTTGAGCTTGTGTTGGTTTTCCTTGAAGAGGAAAGGGTGATGCAGCAATAGTAGCGTAAGTATTTCCCTCCGTTTTTGAGAACCAAGGTATCAATCCAGTAGGAGGCTCCTCAAAAGTCCCACGCACCTACACAAACACACAAAGAACTCGCAACCAACGCAATAAAGGGGTTGTCAATCCCTTCACGACCACTTGCGAAAGTGAGATCTAATAAAGATAGTATGATAAGATAAATATATTTTTTGGTATTTTATAATATAGATGCAAAAAGTAAAGATGCAAATAAAACTAGATTGGAAGCAAATATGATAAGAGATAGACCCGGGGGCCATAGGTTTCACTAGTGGCTTCTCTCAAGATAGCATAAGTATTACGATGGGTGAACAAATTACTGTCGAGCAATTGATAGAAAAGCGAATAACTATGAGATTATCTAGGCATGATCATGTATATAGGCATCACGTCCGCAACAAGTAGACCAACTCCCGCCTACATCTACTACTATTACTCAACACATCGACCGACTCCTGCCTGCATCTAGAGTATTAAGTTCATAAGAACAGAGTAACGCATTAAGCAAGATGACGTGATGTAGAGGGTTAAACTCAAGCAATATGATATAAACCCCATCTTGTTATCCTCGATGGCAACAATACAATACGTGCCTTGCAACCCTTTCTGTCACTGGGTAAGGACACCACAAGATTGAACCCAAAGCTAAGCACTTCTCCCATTGCAAGAAAGATCAATCTAGTAGGCCAAACCAAACTGATAATTTGAAGAGACTTGCAAAGATAACTCAATCATACATAAAAGAAGTCAGAGAAGATTCAAATATTATTCATAGATAAACTTGATCATAAACCCACAATTCATCGGATCTCGACAAACACATCACAAAAAGAGTTTACATCGAATAGATCTCCACAACAAAGGGGGAGAACATTGTATTGAGATCCAAAAAGAGAGAAGAATCCATCTAGCTAATAACTATGGACCCGTAGGTCTGTGGTAAACTACTCACAACTCATCGGAGGGGCAAGGATGTTGATGTAGAAGCCCTACGTGGTCGATTCCCCCTCCGGCGGAGCGCCGGTGGAGGCTCCAAGATGGGATCTCGCGGATACAGAAGGTTACGGCAGTGGAAATTGTGTTTTGGTTGCTCCCTGGATGTTTTCGGGGTATGTAGGCTTATATATGAGGAAGAAGTACGTCGGTGGACGCCCGAGGGGCCCACGAGACAGGGGGTGCGCCCTATAGGGGGGGGCTCCTATCTCGTGGAAGCTTCGGCTGCTTCTTGACTTGCACTCCAAGTCCTCTGGATCACGTTCATTCCAAAAATCACGCTCCCGAAGGTTTCATTCCATTTGGACTCCGTTTGATATTCCTTTTCTTCGAAATACTGAAATAGGTAAAAAAAACAGCAATATGGGCTGGGCCTCCGGTTAGTAGGTTAGTCCCAAAAATGATATAAATGTGTAAAATAAAGCCCATAAACATCCAAAACGGGTAATATAATAGCATGGAACAATCAAAAATTATAGATACGTTGGAGACGTATCAAGCATCCCCAAGCTTAATTCCTACTCGTCCTCGAGTAGGTAAATGATAAAAAAATAAATTTTTGATGTGGAATGCTACCTAGCATAATTCTCAATGTAATTTTATTTATTGTGGCATGAATGTTCAGATCCAAATGATACAAAATAAAAGTTCATATTAACATGAAAATGGTGATACTTCAAGCATACTAATCAAAGTAATCATGTCTTCTCAAAATAACATGGCCAAAGAAAGTTATCCCTACAAAATCATATAGTCTGGCTGTTACTCTATCTTCATCACACAAAGTATTTAATCATGCACAACCCCAATGACAAGCCAAGCAGTTGTTTCATACTTTAATAATCTCAAACTCTTTCAACTTTCACGCAATACATGAGCGTGAGCCATGGACATAGCACTATATGTGGAATAGAATGGTGGTTGTGGAGAAGACAAAAAAAAGGAGAAGATAGTCTCACATCAACTAGGCGTATCAACGGGCTATGGAGATGCCCATTAATAGATATCAATGTGAGTGAGTAGGGATTGCCATGTAACGGATGCACTAGAGCTATAAATATATGAAAGCTCAACAAAAGAAACTAAGTGGGTGTGCATCCAACTCGCTTGCTCATGAAGACCTAGGGCATTTTGAGGGAGCCCATCATTGGAATATACAAGCCAAGTTCTATAATGAAAAATTCCCACTATTATATGAAAGTGACAACATATGAGACTCTCTATCATGAAGATCATGGTGCTTTTTTGAAGCACAAGTGTGGAAAAGAGATAGTAGCATTGTCCCTTCTCTCTTTTTCTCTCATTTTATTTTTTTTCTCTTTTTTTTCTTTCTTTTTTTTCTTTCTTTTTCTTTGGCCTTCTTTTTTTTCTTTTTGGCCTTTTTTTTGTAAAGTTCGAAGTCTCATCCCGACTTGTGGGGGAATCATAGTTTTCATCACCCTTTCCTCACTAGGACAATGCTCTAATAATGAATATCATCACACTTTTATGGATTTACAACTCAAGAATTACAACTCAAAGCTAGAACAAGATATGACTCTATATGAATGCCTCCGGCGGTGTACCGGGATATGCAATGAATCA
The DNA here is from genome assembly GCF_018294505.1 of Triticum aestivum. Lineage (NCBI taxonomy): Eukaryota > Viridiplantae > Streptophyta > Magnoliopsida > Poales > Poaceae > Triticum > Triticum aestivum. The sequence goes on from NC_057804.1 coordinate 178,664,314, forward strand.
AGAGCGACATGTATGAAAATTATGAAGGTGGCCTTGCCACAAATACAATGTCAACTACATGATCATGCAAAAGGAAATATGACAAAAGTAATGCGTGTCATATGAACGGAACGGTGGAAAGTTGCATGGCAATATATCTCGGAATGGCTATGGAAATGCCATAATAGATAGGTATGGTGGCTGTTTTGAGGAAGGAATATGGTGGGTGTATAGTACCGGCGAAAGTTGCGCGATACAAGAGAGGCTAGCAATGGTGGAAAGGTGAGGTGCGTATAATCCATGGACTCAACATTAGTCAAAAGAACTCATGTACTTGTTGCAAAAATCTAGAAGTCATCAAAAACCAAAGCACTACGCGCATGCTCCTAGGGGGATAGATTGGTAGGAAAAGACCATCGCTCGTCCCCGACCGCCACTCATAAGGAAGACACTCAATAAATAAAATTGTGCTCCAACTTCATCACAAAGCGGTTCATCATACGTGCATGCTACAGGAATCACAACCCTCAACACAAGTATTTTTCATAATCACCTCAACTAGCATGACTCTAATATCACTACCTCCATATCTCAAAACATTTATCAAGCATCATATTGATCATAGCATCCAATTCTTTTCTATGATAGTTTTTATTATACCCAACTTGGATGCTCATCATTCTAGGACCAACTTTGTAACCACAACAAATACCATGCTGTTCTAAAAGACTCTCAAAAATATATAGGTGAAGCATGAGAGACTAGCAATTTCTTCAAAATTAAATCACCACCGTGCTCTAAAAGATATAACTGAAGCACTAGAGCAAAAACTATCAAGCTCAAAAGATATAAGTGAAGCACATAGAGTATTCTAGAAAATTCTAATCAAGTAGGCTTCTCCGAAAAGGTGTGTACAAAAAGGATGATTGTGGTAAACTAAAAAGCAAAAACTAATATAATACACGACGCTCCAAGCAAAACACATATCATGTGGCGAATAAAAATATAGCTCCAAGTAAAGTTATCAATGAACAAAGACGAAAGAGGGGATGCATTCCCGGGGCATCCCCAAGCTTAGGCTTTTGGCTATCCTTGAATATCTTGGGGTGCCTTGGGCATCCCCAAGCTTAGGCCCTTGCCACTCCTTATTCCATAGTCCACAAAAGCTTTACCCAAAACTTGAAAACTTCACAACACAAAACTCAACAGGAAATCTTATAAGCTTCGTTAGTGAAAGAAAACAAAACCACCACATAAGGTACTGTAATGAACTCATTCTTTATTTATTTTGGTGTTAAAACTACTGTATTCCAACTTCTCTATGGTTTATAAACTATTTTACTAGCCATAGATGCATCAAAATAAGCAAACAACACACGAAAAACAGAATATGGCAAAAATAGAACAGTCTGTAGCAATCTGTAACTAACGCAAACTTCTGGAACTCTAAAATTCCTACCAAAATAGGAAGTCCTGTACAATTTGTTTATTGATCATTATAAAAAAGAATCAACACAAAAGCACGTTTCTGTGATTTAACAAAACTAAATCCGTGCGTGCAACATTTCTGTTTTTCAGCAGAATCAAATCAACTATCATCATAGGTTATCCTATAGGTTCTACTTGGCACAAACACTAATTAAAAGATAAAAACACATCTAAATAGAAGGTAGATGCAAGATTTATTACTAAACAGGAGCAAAAACAAAAAACACAAAGAAAATTGGGTTGCCTCCCAACTAGCGCTATCGTTTAACGCCCCTAGCTAGGCATAAAAGCGAAGATAGATCTAACGAGTGCCATCTTTGGCACTAGGAAAGGAAGATCTCATTTCTATGGCATTCATTCTTCTATTTAAGGTAAGCACATGGTCATTAATGGAAGAAGTAAGATTAAGCACGTTACGGAAGTTTGCCTCTAGACTAGACTTCATCTCTTTAATAATTTCGTTTTGATAAAAGCACAAGAGAGTAGTTGACTCAACCTTATCATTCATAGGGTGCCCAAATATGGTTTTCATTTTTTCATAAGTATCTATAGCATCCCCTTCAAGAAAACCTTCTTCAAAAATAGAATCTAAAACTTGTTTAAAAGAAGAGGGCAAGCCAACATAGAAACTTTTTAAGTAAACTTCAATTTGATATTGTGGCACATAGCTAGCCCGAATCCTTAATAACCTATCCCAAGCATCTTTTAAATACTCATCAAGTAAATAGCGAAAAATTCCAGAGTCATCCTCATCAAAATTATTCAAGCTCTCATTGGTGACCTCGGTGGGTCTTTCTATAGCATCATTATTTATGAGCTTAGAGAGGATAGAGGGGTTATCCAAGGCACCAGAACCTAGGAAAGAGCCCTTAGTTCTTTTTGATTCCGCCATGGCAACGGGAAGGCAAAACGGAAAGAGAGGGGGAGATTGGGAAACAAAGGGCGAATAAAATGGCAAGGGTGAAGTGGGGTAGAGGAAAACGAGAGGCAAATGGCAAATAATGTAAATGCGAGACATATGAGTTTGTGATGGGTACTTGGTATGTCTTGACTTGAGCGAAGACCTCCCAGGCAACGGCGCCAGAAATCCTTCTTGCTACGTCTTGAGCTTGCGTTGGTTTTCCTTGAAGAGGAAAGGGTGATGCGGCAATAGTAGCGTAAGTATTTCCCTTAGTTTTTGAGAACCAAGGTATCAATCCAATAGGAGGCTCCTCAAAAGTTCCACGCACCTACACAAACACACAAAGAACTCGCAACCAATGCAATAAAGGGGTTGTCAATCCCTTCACGGCCACTTGCGAAAGTGAGATCTAATAAAGATAGTATGATAAGATAAATATATTTTTGGTATTTTATAATATAGATGCAAAAAGTAAAGATGCAAATAAAAGTAGATTGGAAGTAAACATGATAAGAGATAGACCCACGGGCCATAGGTTTCACTAGTGGCTTCTCTCAAGATAGCATAAGTATTACGGTGGCTGAACAAATTACTGTCGAGCAATTGATAGAAAAGCGAATAATTATGAGATTATCTAGGCATGATCATGTATATAGGCATCACGTCCGCAACAAGTAGACCGACTCCTGCCTGCATCTACTACTATTACTCCACACATCGACCGACTCCTGCCTGCATCTAGAGTATTAAGTTCATAAGAACAGAGTAACGCATTAAGAAAGATGACGTGATGTGGAGGGATAAACTCAAGCAATATGATATAAACCCCATCTTGTTATCCTCGATGGCAACAATACAATACGTGCCTTGCAACCCTTTCTATCACTGGGTAAGGACACCGCAAGATTGAACCCAAAGCTAAGCACTTCTCCCATGGAAAGAAAGATCAATCTAGTAGGCCAAACCAAACTGATAATTCGAAGAGACTTGCAAAGATAACTCAATCATACATAAAAGAATTCAGAGAAGATTCAAATATTATTCATAGATAAACTTGATCATAAACCCATAATTCATCGGATCTCGACAAACACACCGCAAAAAGATTTTACATCGAATAGGTCTCCACAAGAGAGGGGAAGAACATTGTATTGAGATCCAAAAAGAGAGAAGAAGCCATCTAGCTAATAACTATGGACCTGTAGGTTTGTGGTAAACTACTCACAACTCATCGGAGGGGCAAGGATGTTGATGTAGAAGCCCTCCATGGTCGATTCCCCCTCCGGTGGAGTGCCGGCGGAGGCTCCAAGATGGGATCTCGCGGATATAGAAGGTTACGTCGGTGGAAATTGTGTTTTGGTTGCTCCCTGGATGTTTTCGGGGTACGTAGGCTTATATAGGAGGAAGAAGTACGTCGGTGGACGCCCGAGGGGCCCACGAGACAGGGGGGCGCACCCTCCTATCTCGTGGAAGCTTTGGCTGCTTCTTGACTTGCACTCCAAGTCCTCTGGATCACGTTCGTTCCAAAAATCACGCTCCCGAAGGTTTCATTCCGCTTGGACTCCGTTTGATATTCCTTTTCTTTGAAATACTGAAATAGGCAAAAAAACAACAATATGGGCTGGGCCTCCGGTTAGTAGGTTAGACCCAAAAATGATATAAATGTGTAAAATAAAGCCCATAAACATCCAAAAGGGGTAATATAATAGCATGGAACAATAAAAAATTATAGATACGTTGGAGACATATCATTGACTCGCCCTCTTCTTGGGCGCAAGCATCCAAATCCACAATCGACATGGGTTGTTTGCATGTATCTTTAAAGTTCTGGGTAAACCGGGCTTTTAGCTCGTCCCATGACCCGATGTAATTGGCAGGCAGCCCTTTCAACCAAGTACGGGCTGTCCCATCCAGCATCATGGTGAAGTATTTTGCACATGCAGCACCACTGACCTCCAACAGTTCCATGGCCATCTCATAACTCTCGATCCACGCCTCAGGGGGTAAGTCGGTTGTGTAATTAGGCACCTTACGCGGTCCTTTGAAATCCTTGGGCAGACGCTCATTCCGCAGAGCTGGCACTAAACATGGTATACCCGTGGTTCTAGAGGTCACGCCTGCCTCCACTGAAGTCATCGGATAAACCAGAAAATGATGATGAGCCGCCTGCTGAGCCGCCTGCTCAGCTTCTCGACGTGCCCTGTCCTGATCGACCAAATCATGAGAACCATTATGCACCGGGTCATGCCCACGTGGCTGGTTACGGCGCCTGTCATTGCTTGAAATGGCCGGTGAGTCCATGTGTCTGCTATAACTCCGGCTTGGGCGAGGGGTCGAATGAATCCTATCTCGACTATAAGAATATGCCTCCTGTTGTACCAATGTTGTTTGAAGAAGCTCTCTATCCCTCCGCGTCTCAACCGCAGCTGGAGAATCGCCACAACTGAGAGAGCTGCCAATCGTGTCGCCGCATTGATCATATTATCCAAAGGGTTGGAATAATGACCCGGTGGTGTTGGAACATACTAAGGCGGGGTATTATTCAAACGAGGCGGCTCCATCATGCGCGGTTGAGCCGGTGCTCCAGCCCCAGGCGCTTCAACCCAGTTTATCTCGGGTTGGTTACCGGTCCCCGCTCCAGGCGTGCAAACTGGCGGCAGATGACTCCGGTGCCTTCTTCTCATGATTTCATTTGACACGTTCTGATCCAACGAGAGCCGGAAGGAATTAGCCTGGATCCGTTGTGCCTGAGCATCGAAAACAGATTGCTCTGCAGTTATCCTAGCGTTCTCCGCCGCCAGGTCTTCCTTGGCTTGCGCTACTGTCACGCAGTTTCGCAATTTCCGCATTATGCTGAACTTGATTCACCGGGTTAACCTCTGTTATTAAAAAGGTTGTCAGATTATCCAGCAAATCAGTCAAAACCTGAGCCGGCGGGCGCACAGGGCCTCCTGCCTCGGCTGCCATCGCCGTTGCTGACCCAGAGACCATTGCTGCCGCAGTCAAAGAATTCTACGCGGCCTGCGTACCGGCCATGAAGATTGCGACCCCATTCGGCGGCTCATAAGGGTCCGGAATACTGTTGCCATCGAAACAGCCCCCAAGCCTACCGTCTTGCAGCTGATATAATGAAGTAGTCTCGCCCGTGGACAACTCACCGTCAGAATAGATGGACATGTCACCACCAGACATAGATCCTTCATCAGATTCCGCCCCATGGATGAATCCCACGAAGGCACATTTCATGGCGGGCTGAGCTCGGGCGGGTTGTGCACGCTGAGCCGTCTCAATGATGTCGGTGCAGATGTCCAGCTCAGGGCCCGGCTCGCTGATCTTGCCGATGAAGACGTGAATTCCGCCGAAGGGGACCCGGAAATCGTACTCATTTGAGCCGGCCTCGGGGCCCCAACCTGCATTGTCGATGTAGAGCTTGCCGCGACGACTCTTGGTCATCCGGCCCACAGCATATCACTTGATCCCTTTGAAGCTGCCCTTCAAGAACTTGAAACCACCGTGCGCTGGCCCCATGGGCGCCAACTATTGTGGAATTGTCACGGAAGATGTCCTAGTGTGAGGACTTAGTCATGGAGCCATCGCAACTAGGTTATCTTAAAGGGATTAAATAGACAAAGGACATAGAGGGTTTATACTGGTTCGGCCCCTTGCGGTGAAGGTAAAGGCCTAATCCAGTTTGAGGTGGTATTGCTTATGTCTCAGTTACCAGGGAGCGAATACGCTTGACCTAGCTTTCGATCTCTTGTCTCTTGCCCTAAACCACCGTCGGGTCGTCCCTTTATATACACAGGTTGACGCCCAGCAGCTCACGGAGTCCTGGCCGGCTCATAAACAATGTGTTCGGCTCGGTGACTAAATGTACCTGCCTTACAATATAAATCATACACATATGGCGGTTTACCCCTATGGGCCTTAAGCCGCCCTTGGGCCTTCGCTTCATGAACCTCCATCTTCAACATCCTCATGGGCTTTGTATTGATGAACCGCCATAGGTATAACCCGGCACCCTCCTGGGCGGGTCATACCTAATAGCCATATCCCCAACCATTTGCAAAGATATTTCAGTAGGTGTGAGTTTATTCAAATCAAGTCTTTTATATAAGGAGAAAGGCATAACACTAACACCATCTCCTAGATCACATAAAGCAATTTTGACATAATTTCGTTTGATAGAGCAAGGTATAGTTGGTATTCCCGGATCTCCAAGTCTTTAGGTACTCCATCCTTAAAAGAATAATTAGCAAGCATGGTGGAGATTTCAGCTTCATGTATCTTTCTTTTATTAGTTATGATGTGTTTCATGTATTTTGCATAATGGGCCATCTTTAAAATATCAGTCAAGCAAGTGCGCAAAAAGACTGGCCTAAGCATTTAAGCAAAGCATTCAAATTCTTCATCATCTTTTTTCGTAGTTGATTTGGGTGGCAAGGGCATAGGTTTATGAACCCATGGTTCTCTTTATTTACCATGTTTCCTAGAAACAAAGTCTCTTTTATCATATCTTTTATTTTTAGGTTGTGGGTTATCAAGATCAACAGTTGGTTCTATTTCAACATCATTATCCAGTTGTTTATCATTGTCTAGTTGATTATCTTCATGAACATCATCATATTCATTTTCATTATCACTAGGTGGATGTTCATTACCAGATTCGGTTTCAGCATCAGAGATATATAGAAACATCATTATTATCTTCAGGAGGTTTTTTCTTTCTTAGCTTCACTAGAGGTATGCAAAGTCCTATCATTTTTCTTCTTCTTTTTATTTTTAGAAGGACTAGGTGCATCAGTGTTAATTCTTTGTGAATCTTGTTCAAATTATTTTAGGGTGTCCCTCAGGATAAAGTGGTTCCAGAGTCATTCTACCTCCTCTAGGTACTACTCTAATAGCGTGATCATTCATATTATTATTCATTCCATCAAGCAATTCTCTTTGAGATTTAGCAACTTGTTCTAACCAGGTTTAAACCATAGAGGCATGTTTTCCTACACATTTAACATCATTGGAGATTCTAAATAACAAGTCACTCAAGCAGGCAATCATATCAGAGTTATATTTCAATTGTTTCATAACATTGACATTGAAGTGATCTTGTTTTCTAATGTAATTATCAAATTCATAAAGGCATTGAATAGGATGTTTATTATAAGGGATATCACCTTCATCAAATTTCATTAAAGAGTTTACGTCTACCACCCATGGTGGTGGTGTATCAAGTCCATGCATTTCTTCAATAGGTGGTACATTCTTAACATCCTCTGCTTTAATACCTTTTTGCTTCATACTTTTCTTTGCCTCTTGCATATCTTCAGGAATGATATATAAGATGCCCCTCTTCTTAAGAGTGGGTTTAGGCGGTGGTGCAGGAGAATCCAATCATCATAATTTTTCAATATATTATTCAATAATTCCTTAGCTTGTTCAACAGTCCGTTCCCTGAAAACACAACCAGCACAACTATCTAGGAAGTCCCTAGAAGCATCGGTTAGTCCATTATAGAAGATATCAAGTATTTCATTTTTCTTAAGTGGATGATCAGGCAAAGCATTAAGCAAATGGAGAAGCCTCCCCCAAGCTTGTGGTAGACTCTCTTCTTTGATTTGCACAAAGTTAAATATTTCCTATAAGGCAGCTTGTTTCTTATGAGCAGGAAAATATTTTTCAAATAAGTAATAAATCATATCCTGGGGACTCCGCACACAACCAGGAGCAAGAGTATTGTCCCATATCTTAGCATCACCCTTTAATGAGAACGAAAATAACTTGAGAATATAATAGTAACGAATTTTCTCATCATGAGCAAAAGGGTGGCTATATCATTTAACATCGTAAGATGTGCCACTACAGTTTCAGTTTCATAACCATGGAAAGGATCAGATTCAACCAGAGTAATTAACTCTGGGTTGACAGAGAATTCATAATCCTTATCGATAAAAAAGATAGGTGAAGAAGCAAACTTAGGATCATATTGCATTCTAGCATTCAAAGATTTTTCTTTCAGTTTGCATAATAATTTCTTTAGATCATCTCTATCATTGCAAGCAAGAAAGTCTCTAGATGTCTCCTCATACATAACATAACCTTCGGGTACCTTAGGCAATTCATATCTAGGAGCGCTAGCTCTAACAGGTGTTTCAAGATTCTCAGTTTCAAGTACTACATCAGCTTCAGTGTTCTCATCAATTTCAATAATTTCATTCTCAATAACTTTAGCTCTAGCAATTTATTCATCAAGAAATTCATTTAGTGCACATCATCATCAAGCAAGGTACTAGCATCATCGTGAGTAGCATTCATAGCAGAAGTAGCATCATCAATAACTTGCGACATATCAGGATTAACAGCATGTGGTGGTGTTGCAAGTCTACTCAAAATAGAAGGTGAATCAAGTGCAGAGCTAGATGGAAGTTCCTTACCACCCCTCGTCTTAGAGGAAAAAATCTTGGATTTAGTATCCTTCAGATTCTTCATAATGATAAATAGATAATAATCCCAAGTGACTCAACAAATATAGCTATGCTCCCCAGCAACGGCACCAGAAAAGGGTCTTGATAACCCCACAAGTATAGGGGATCGCAACAGTTTTCGAGGGTAGATTATTCAACCCAAATTTATAGATTCGACATAAGGGGAGCCAAAGAATATTTGCAAGTATTAGCAGTTGAGTTGTCAATTCAACCTCACCTGGAGATTAAATATCTGCAGCAAGATGATCGGTAGCACAGTAATATGATAGTTTTGATAGCAGTGGTAATGGTAACAGTAATGGTAACAGTGATAGCAATGATTTTGTAGCAAGCGTAACAGTAACAATAATAATATAACTTAGCAAAAGCAATATGTGAAAACTCGTAGGCATTGAATCGGTGAATTCCTTGGATGATATTCATCATATAATAGTCATAACCTAGGGCGATACAGAACTAGCTCCAGTTCATAAATATAATGTAGGCATGTATTCCGTAAATAGTCATACGTGCTTATGAAAAGAACTTGAATGCCATCTTTTGTCCTACCCTCCCATGGCAGAGGGGTCCATAAGGAAACTAAGGGATATTAAGGCCTCCTTTTAATAGAGAACTGGAACAAAGCATTAACACATAGTGAATACACTCCTCAAACTACGGTCATCACCGAAAAGTATCCCGACTATTGTCACTCCAGGGTTTACGGATCATAACACATAGTAGGTGCATATAACTTGCAAGATCAGATCTAGAACATAGATATAATTGTGAAAACTTAAATGGTTCAGATCTTAATTCATGGCACTCGGGCCCTAGTGACAAGAATTAAGCATAGTAAAGTCATAGCAACATCAATCCTAGAACATAGTGGATACTAGGGATCAAGCCCTAAGAAAACTAACTCGATTACATGATGAATCTCATCCAACTCCTCACCGACCAGCGAGCCTACGAAGGAATTACTCACTCCCAGTGGGGAGCATCATGGAATTGGCAATGAAGGAGGGTTGTTGATGACGAAGATCGAAGATTCTCCTCTTCGGAGCCCCAAATGGACTCCAGATCTGGCCTCCCAATGAAGAACAGGAGTTGGCGCGGCTCCATCTCGTGAAATGCGATAATTCTTCCTCCCTAATTTTTCTCTCTGAAAATAGGTATTTAAGGAGTTGGAATTAGGGTCTGCGGCGCCACCAGGTGGGCACAACCCACCTGGGTGCGCCTGGAGGGGGTGGTGCGCCCTGGTGGGTTGTGCTCAACCAGGGCCCCCCCTCCGGTGGTTCTTGGCTCCAGTATTTTTATTTTATTGTAAAATAATTCTCCAAAAAAATCGTTCCATGCAGAACTTTTATTTCTGCACAAAAACAACACCATGGTAGTTCTGCTGAAAACACTGTCAGTTCAGGTTAGTTTCATTAAAATCATGCAAATTAGAGTCCAAAACAAGAACAAAAGCGTTAGGAAAAGTAGATATGACGGAGACGTATCAATATGTCACAAGTAAGTGATGATGCTATTTCTGCTATGAATGATGCTTATGATGATGCTAGTACTTTGCTTGATAAGACGGTGCCACTAGGTGAATTTCTTGATGAAAAACTTGCTAGAGCTAAGGAAATAGAGAATGTCGAAACTAATGAAATTATTGAAACTGATGAAGTTATTAAAACTGAAAATTATGAAACGCCTATTTGACCTAGCTCTCGCAGATATGAATTACCTAAGATACCCGAGGGTTATGTTATGGATGGAGAAGTAGCTAGGGATTTTCTTGCTTGTAATGATAGAGATGATCTAAAAAATTATTAGTCTAGTTGAAAGAAAAATCTCTGAATGCTAGAAATAAATGTGATCCTAGTTTTGTACTTCACCTATCTTTATTACTCATAAGGATTATGAATTCTCTGTCGATCCTGAGTTGATTGCTTTGCTTGAATCTAATCCTTTCCATGGCTATGAAACTAAAACTATTGTGGCCCATCATACTAAATTGAATGATATAGCCACCCTATTTGCTCATGAGGAAAAAATTCGCTATTAGTATATTCTTTAGTTATTTCCTTTCTCTTTAAAGTGCGATGCTAAGATATGGTATAATACTCTTGCTACTGGTTGTGTGCGTAGTCCCCAGGATATGATATATTACTTCTCTGGAAAAAAAATCCTGCTCATAAGAAACGATATGCCTTACATGAAATATTTAACTTTGTGCAAACTGAAGAAGAGAATCGCCCACAAGCTTGGGGGAGGCTTCTCCAATTTTTTAATGCTTTGCTTGATCATCCTCTTAAGAAAGATGAAATACTTGATACCTTTTATAATGGACTAACCGGTGCATCTAGGGATTACCTAGATAGTTGTGTTGGTTGTGTTTTCAGGGAACGGACTATTGAACAAGCTAAGGAACTATTGAATAATATATTAAAGAATGATTATGATTGGACACTTCCTGAACCACCGCCTAAACCCACTCCGAAGAAGATGAGTATTTTATTTCTTAGCCCTAAAGATATGCAAGAGGCTGGTACCACCACAAAAAATACACTTCTGTGATGATATGTGTTTGTCATGGTAGGTCACGTTTTCTGTCATGCATGTACATCCATGATGATTTTATGACAGAATCAAGATAGTCACACCTGTGATGTCGTAGAAGTGTTCCATGATAATACCAAAATTATCATCACGGAAGTGTCCACATCCATGATGATAAATGGCGCGTCATGGAACTATTTTCATCAAGGGTAACCGACATGTGGCATCCACCATAATGGGTCACCGTTAAGCTATCGGGTTCCGGTTTGGATCTGATAACCCGTTAACAGCAAGGACCAATCGAGATTTTCTCTATGTAAATTCTCACTCACCGGAGGATCCACGTGTCGGCTCAGTGTTATGACAGATGTCATGCACTCATTGTACGGGAGGTGCCTATGATACGTCGACACGTGGCAAGGCCCAACAGCGGCCCATTTAGGTCAAAAGGCCAGCCCGTTTGACTTAGTCAAAAGGTAGCGGGCTGGCCCAGGATAAGCTTGTTAACGGCGTGCTCGCATATAGCCCATTTACATCCCGCTTACTCACGACCCGTTATGGCCTATTGAAATTAGGCCCAGCAGCGTCCTCTGGGCCATCCAATATGATTCCAACCTGTTGTAACTTTCGGCCCATGTATGGCCCATGACGTGTTTCGGCCCATATGAGGCCCTTTGTAACTCTGGGCCCATTAAAGGCCCATGGTGAAACTGGCCCATAATGAACAGTGTGTTGCTTTATACCCATTAACGGCCCATTATTCCGTTGGACCGTTTTTAGCCCGCGTTAACTTTCGGCCTTCTAAGGGCATTTATTCTTGGGATCATTTCCGGTATTCGGTTATTTACGGTCCGTTACTGGCATGTTCCACTTGTGGGCCAAATTTAGCCCGTGGTTATAGTCGGCCCGTTTGTGGCCTGTTAACCCGTTGGGCTGTTTTCATAACGTCAGCAAATACAGCCCATTAATGACCCGTGATGCCAGTCGATAGAATTACACCCGTTATACGGCCTATTAATGACCTGTTATGGGCAGGCCATAAACAGACGATTTCCACTCTAGCCTGTTTACGACCCATTTTGCGGACCATTACTGGTCCATGAATAGTACGGGCCAAGTTTGGCCAATCGATCATACGACCCGTAGAAGGCCCATTGATTATACGACCCATAGAAGGCCCATGGATCGTACGGCCCGTAGAAGGCCCATGGTTACTAGCAAACCGTGGAAAAAGAATTGCGGTGACTACAACCAAACAAATAAACAAGAAAATAAGGAAATAAATAAGAAAGCAACTTACACTAGGCTATTACGGCTATTACACATATTACATCCATTGGGCATCAAAGTTCGCCACGAGTGCAAATATAGGGAACAAAGTAGCATATTACATGCACTGGGTCTAAATTGGCCACCAGTGCAAATAACGCGGCAGCAAAACAAGTCCAGAATTGAAACCACTTCAGAGGAGCTCAAGAAATGATATCCTGGATACCCACCATGCTAGCAAGAAGCTTAGCAAGCTTATTAGTTTTCTCTTGTTTGGCGCTAAAATCCTCCAGCGCTTGCTGTTGCACCAGAAAGTATGCATCTAAATTCTGCAGAGACTTCCTCAGTCCTTCGGCTTCTTGCCGCAACACAGCTGGCTGATGCCTTTCAGCTTGTAGCTGAGACTGAAGAAGTCGAAGTGATTCAGGCAGCGAGTTCGAAGATCTTGTGCCAGCGATACTGGCCAGTAACTCGAACACTACATCAACACATGACTTTGGGGTTGTCTCACTGTCTACAAGATAGTTTTTATCACCTTTCTTGGAGACCAACAGGGTTGTCTCACTATCTTGAAACTTATATGCATTACTTTCTCTACCGTTGCATAATGGGGGTGCTATTCTCCAATATTTTGTTCGCATTCTACAAGAGAAACAAGTAGACACATCAACGGTTTATCATGTAGTATATGAAATTCATTTTGGTAAACCGGTTCAGTAGTAAGGTGGACAAGGTAAGAGCATGAAACAAACGTATATCTATGTACTATGGTCACTGTATTGTCTATATCATTCTAGTTTATGTTGCCAAATCAAGATAAAGACACAGTTCAAATCATATCTTTTTAAGACACAACAGCATAGACAGAATATAGGTGTGGGAAACTACACAACACTAACATCACTTGTAATGTACATGGCATGAGAACATAACTGTTTATTCAATTGAAACTGAAATCAACATAGAGCAAGTTACAACAGCAAACTAGTTAATGAAACAAGTTTAAAACATACTTGTTGCACCATTGGAGTTTCAGTTGCATGCTTCAAATTTGAAATCTGTTGGTACGAGTAAATACAGTGATGCAAGAGCAAAGGAGTATGAACCATAGCTATAGAACCTGACCTGAGAACAATTCTTCTTCTACTTTAAGCGTTGACTTGGGTTTGGAGTGGTGGTTCTCGTGCTTTGAGCACTGCAGTTGCCTTACTAACTGCTCGTGTTTGGGCACTCTGTGGTGGATACGATGTTGTGTCAACTAGAACTGGGTTACCATCTGCTGTGGTTGGGGTTAGAAGGTGTGTATCTAGTTCTCGGTCCAACTGGGTAGGGGTACAATCTGCGTGAGTCTGGGTTATGTGTGGTGGGGCTAGTTCTTGGGCAAGCACAACCGTGGTTCTATCAGCATCGACGGGTAGCACTATCTTTTCTGAAGACCGTGTTTTTACTCCCATAGATACTGCCATCACCCCCTCCAATGTAAATGGCTGATAAACGAGAAAAGTAATTGACTGTACATACAATCTATGATATACAGGTGCAATGTATAGTAGGGAAGAAAACAGGGCATGAAACAATTCACATTTATGTTGTCTAACCAAACAGAATAGTGTAGGACCTTGAGAAGAGGTGTCTAGAGGGGGGGATTAGACACTAAGTACCAAAGTTGCAATTTTTAACTTCTTTAAGTTTAAGTGGAGTTTAGGCACAAGTTTAACATTCACAATGCATAACAAGCAAGCATGCAAAGAGTATATGAGCAGCGGAAAGTAAAGCATGCAACTTGCAAGAATATAAAGGGAAGGGTTTTGGAGGATTCAAACGCAATTGGAGACACGGATGTTTTTGTCGTGGTTCCGATAGGTGGTGCTATCGTACATCCATGTTGATGGAGACTTCAACCCACAAAGGGTAACGGTTGCGCGAGTCCACGGAGGGCTCCACCCATGAAGGGTCCACGAAGAAGCAACCTTGTCTATCCCACCATGGCCGACGCCCACGAAGGACTTGCCTCACTAGCGGTAGATCTTCACGAAGTAAGTGATCTCCTTGCCCTTACAAACTCCTTGGTTTAACTCCACAATATTGTTGGAGGCTCCCAAGTGACACCTAGCCAATCTAGGAGACACCACTCTCCAAGAAGTAACAAATGGTGCGTTGATGATGAACTCCTTGCTCTTGTGCTTCAAATGATAGTCTCCCCAACACTCAACTCTCTCTCATAGGATTTGGATCTGGTGGAAAGAAGATTTGAGTGGAAAGCAACTTGGGGGAAGGCTGGAGATCAAGATTCATATGGTAGGAATGGAATATCTTGGCCTCAACACATGAGTAGGTAGTTCTCTCTCAGAAATAGGATGATGGAAGTGTAGGTTCGTTCTGATGGCTCTCTCCATGAATGAAGAAGAGGTGGAGGGGTATATATACCCTCCACACAAAATCTAACCATTACACACAACTTGCCAAACTCGGTGGGACCAAATTGATAAACTCGGTCGGACCGATTCAGCAAATCTAGTGACCGTTAGGATTTTCGGTGGCACCGACATGCAACTCGGTAGGACCGATATGGTTAGGGTTAGGGCATAACGTAATCTCGGTGAGACCGATTACACAAACTCGGTGAAACCAATTTTGGTAAAGCTAATGAGAGAGTTGGTCAGGCAAACTCGATGGGACCGATTACTCAAACTCGGTGGGACCGATTTTGGTAATAAGTTAACCAGAGAGTTTGCATTGTAATCTCGGTAGTACCGATTGCTCAAACTCCATGAGACCGATTTTGGTAATGGACATACACAGAGAGATTACAATCCCATCTCGGTGAGACCAAGATCCCGATCGGTGAGACCGATTTGCCTAGGGTTTGTGGCAGTGGCTATGTCATCTGAACTCGGTGGCGCCGGATAGAAAGAATCGGTGGGGC
This sequence comes from Triticum aestivum, assembly GCF_018294505.1. NCBI lineage: Eukaryota > Viridiplantae > Streptophyta > Magnoliopsida > Poales > Poaceae > Triticum > Triticum aestivum. Next base: position 178,679,891 of record NC_057804.1, read on the forward strand.
CGAGTTTGACTTTAGGTTTAGGACATATGTGTGGAAGTGGGAAAGTAGTTGAGGGTTTAGGAGCATATCACTAAGCACTGTGGAGCAAGAGACTCATTAAGCAACACCTCATCCCTTCTTGATAGTATTTGCTTTTCCTATAGACTCAATGTGATCTTGGATCACTAAAATGTAAAATGAAGAGTCTTGAGCTTGAAGCTTGAGCCAATCCTTTGTCCTTAGCATCTTGAAGGAGTTCCCACATCCTTTAGTCCATGCCACTCCATTGTTGAACTTATCTGAAACATACTAGATAAAAGTGTTAGTCCAACAAGAGATATGTTGACATTAATTACCAAAACCACCTAGGGAACACTTGTGCTTTCAATCTCCCCCTTTTTGGTAATTGATGACAACATACATCAAAGCTTTAGATAAAGATATAAAGAATAGCAAGTAAAGCTTTGGAAAGACATGTAACAAGCATAGGCTCCCCCTACATGTATCCAATCATGTGAATATGGAATATAGAAGCATGTGAGAGCATAACCATGATAGAGTAGGCAATGTGTTACATGTATCTTGGCCATATGCATCAGAGCAAAGAATATTAAAGAAAATACCTTCATGCCCATGAGTCCTTCTTGCAAACAGTATGTACATCAGCAAGAATCCCTCATACACATGATTGTGATGCATATAATTACCTTGTAGTCTTGAGTTAGCTTAGGATGGAATGAACCTGTGTAAACAAGGTTAGATAACACAGGTACATCTACTAGCCAGAGCAAACAGAAGAAACCACAAGAGTACCAAGACTGGGATGACATGTAAAGAGCGAGTACTATGTACTACATTGGATTAGACATGTACCCAAGAGTAAAGATATGCAATGAATTTAAATGATTTATTTCCCTTAGATGTCTTGCTCCCCCTGAATCTAGCATGGGATACTGGGAGAAGGTAGGGAATAGAAAATCAGAGCCTAAAGATAGAAATGAACAGAGCTAATGCAAATAAGCACATATGAACATGTCCTTCCCCTCAAGAAGACATGTGGCATCTCTCCTCTTGAACACCAAGCATCTGGGATCCTTGAGAAATACTTTCTACTTGAGTATTCTCTCCCCCTGGAGATCTCTTTCTCCCCCTGAGGAGGTGATACTCTCTCTCTCTGATGTGATCTCTCTAAGTGATAAGCTTTGATGTGATCTCTCTCTCCCCCTTTGACATCAATTTCCAAGAAGGGTTTGATCCTTGAGTCACAGCACAAAGCATTTATATAAATGTGATGCTTGTAGAGGACAAGATTCATTGAGTAGATCTGGATCAGAAGAAACACAGAATAAGTGGCAAACTGCTTTTCCTGTTGTGAAATCGGTGGCGCCGAGTGGTATGCTTCGGTTGTACCGAAAGGATTCGGTTGGGCCGAAAACAACTAATCAGTGAAACCGAGTTCATCGCAGAGAAAACACTTGTCAGCTCAGCTCACTAGATTAGTAAGATCTCACAAAGATTTGCAATGAATTTACTGAATGATATGCAATGAATTCGATGCAGAAAATGCAGAGCATATAGAAAGAAATCTAGATGAAGTTTTTTTGAAAGGGGAAACAAATATGCATGAGACAAATGCAAAAACACAGAAAAGAACACAAGAGAACTTCATCTAGAGATGGTCGGCGACAAAGTCACCTATGTTAGAGTATATTGACTTAGGAGTCAAGTGAGATCACTTGATCATAGGTCATACTCATTGTTTAAGCTCAAAATGGGGTTGCCATTTTTCATTTAAGCATCTTGATGTATTCACATCTTGTCGAGTTGCTTTAGCTCATGACTCGAAGTAAAGCTTCTCTAAGATGGAATAACATACCTTGGTTGGTGATGTTGAACATGTAGTTGAACTTGTGTGGGTTGCTCAAAGGTTGATGTAGCTCATCAAGAGTTGGGAGCACCACTTGGAATTTGAGTCCATCTACCTACATTGGTTAGTTCTTGTAAAAAAGAGCACTTGTGTATCCAAAAATGACAATCATGAAGCTCAACATAGAATTTTTCAAAGGATATGTTTGAATGGTTACGTGCTTCCTTGTCTTCAACCACCATAGTGTAGAAACTTGGTGATGTAGAGATTGCTCAAGATGTGAGTAGATTACAATCTCATGGAATTTGATTCAACCAAGTACCTACATGGGTCATATAACATGCAAGATGCAAATATATTCAAGACATAAGATTTTCATCATAAGAGAAATATCAAGGATTAGTCATAAGCTCATGTCTTGCATGTGTCCAATGGAGTTTCTACTCCAAGTTTGAAGCATCTATGATGTTCAATTCTCCTCTTAACCTGCAAAACACTTTCTCATCAAGAGTTTTAGTGAATATATCCGCTAATTGCTTTTCAGTGCGAACATGCTTAAGATTAATGTCACCCTTAGCAACATGATCTCGAATGAAATGATGACGAACTTCAATATGCTTAGTTCGAGAATGTTGTACGGGATTGTGACCAATTTTGGTAGCACTTTCATCGTCACAAAGCAATGGAACATGTTTCACATATATCCCATAATCTTTAAGAGTTTGGGTCATCCAAAGTAATTGAGCACAACATGAACCAGCGGCAATGTATTCCGCTTCAGCGGTGGATAAGGATATCGAGTTTTGTTTCTTGGAAGACCAAGACACAAGAGATCTACCAAGAAATTGACAAGTACCCGAAGTGGACTTTCTATCAACCTTGTCACCGGCATAGTCCGAGTCGGAGTAGCCAACAAGATCGAAAGAGGCCCTCTTAGGATACCAAATGCCAAAATTTGGTGTATGGATTAAGTATCTCACTACCATTTTCACGGCCTTAAGATGACATTCTTTAGGAGCAGCTTGATATCATGCACACATGCACACACTTAGCATGATATCGGGACGTGAAGCACATAGATATAACAATGAACCAATCATAGAGCGATAAACCTTTTGATCAATGGGTTCACCATCTTTGGTCAAGTCAAGATGTCCACTAGTAGGCATGGGTGTAGTCATACCTTTGCATTCTTGCATATTGAACTTCTTGAATAAGTCCTTGGTGTACTTCGTTTGAGAGACAAAGGTACCTTCCTTAGTTCTCTTGATTTGCAAACCAAGAAAGAATTTGAGTTCACTCATCATAGACATTTCAAACTTCTCCGACATTAGCTTCCCAAACTTTTCACTAAAATGAGGGTTAGTTGATCCAAATATGATATCATCAACATAAATTTGGCACACAAATAGTTCTCCATTAACCCTTTTAGTAAAAAGTGTGGAATCAATTTTCCCAATTTCAAAGCCTTTTTCAATAAGGAACTTGGTCAAGCATTTATACCATGCTATAGGAGCTTGTTTAAGACCATAAAGGGCTTTGTGAAGTTTGTAAACATGATTTGGTTTCTTAGGATTGACAAATCCGGGAGGTTGCTTAACATGAACTTCCTCCTCTGTTTCACCATTTAGAAAAGCACTTTTAATGTCCATTTGGTACAAGGTGATATCATGGTGATTAGCATAGGCAAGTAAGATGCGAGTGGACTCAAGTCTAGCAATGGGAGCGTAAGTCTCACCATAGTCTATACCTTTGACTTGTGTGTAGCCTTGGGCGACGAGACGTGCTTTGTTGCGAACTACTTGTCCATCTTCATCTTGCTTGTTGCGAAACACCCATTTGGTACCGATGATGTTGTGGTTGTTGTCGGGCTTCTCAACCAATGTCCAAACTTGGTTTCTCTCAAAGTTGTGTAGCTCTTCATGCATAGCATTTATCCAATCCGGATCTTCCAATGCTTCTTCGACCTTCATAGGTTCAATGCTAGAGATGAAAGAATAGTTTTCACAAAAGTTAGCTAAACGAGTTTTAGAGCGAGTGATTCTCCCGGTTTGAATATCATTGTAGATTTGCTCGACGGGATGGTCTTTACCAATTCTTGCTCGAACTCATGAAAGCTTTTGCTTGGTTCTTGGTTGAACTTCTTCTTCATCTTGTTCTTCTTCTTGGCCTTCTTCATTGTTGGCGTTGTTGTTCTCTTGTGTGGTGGAGAAGGAGGTTGTTGATGTTCATCTTGATGCACTTCCTCGTTTTCTTCATCTTGGTGTGTCCCACTTGAGGATGCTTCCATATCAACTCTTCGTTCGCCTTGTCGTGAGGTAGAAGCTTCCACTTGGACGGACGAGGTACTCTCCTTCACCTCCGTTGGACGGACCTTGCCAATAGACAAGACTTGGATTGCTTCCAAAGGATCTTTGTCTCCTACATCAATTGGCAATTGCTCTATTTGCGAGCCGTTAGATTCATCAAACTTCACATCTACCGTCTCTTCAACCTTTTGGGTGAAATTGTTGTAGACGCGGTAAGTGTGAGAGTTCGAGCCATAACCTAGTAGGAAACCTTCATGAGACTTAGGAGCAAATTTAGAACGACGATGCTTATCAAGAATGTAGCACTTTGAGCCGAATACTCGAAAGTATCCAACTTGGGGTTTGTTACCGGTGAGGAGCTCGTATGCCGTCTTGCCGAGTAGCTTGTGAAGATACAAGCGATTTGTTGCATGACAAGCTGTGTCAACCGCTTCTGCCCAAAAGTGCTTCGGTGTCTTGTACTCATCAAGCATCGTTCTCGCCATTTCGATGAGTGTCTGGTTCTTCCTCTCAACAACTCCATTTTGTTGAGGTGTGTATGTAGCCGAGAGCTCGTGTGAAATCCCTTCTTCGTCAAGAAAGGTGTCCACATTTGCGTTCTTGAACTCCGTTCCGTTGTCGCTGCGAACCTTCTTGATCTTCACTTCAAATTCATTTTGAGCCTTCCTGGCGAAGTTTTTGAAGATCTTTTGGACCTGCGATTTATCATCGAGAAAGAACACCCACGTAAATCTTGAAAAATCATCAACTATAACTAGACCAAAAGAATTTCCATCGAGACTCTTGTAAGAGTTGGGACCAAAAAGATCCATGTGAAGTAGCTCGAGTGGCCTCCTTGTGGTCATGATGTTCTTCACGGGATGCCTTCCTCCAACCTGTTTACCTGCTTGACAAGCGCTGCAAAGTCTATCCTTATCAAATATGACATCGTTAACACCAAGGATATGATTACCTTTAATAAGCTTGTCAAGGTTTCGCATGCCAACATGACCTAATCGTCTATGCCATAACCAACCTTTTGAGGATTTAGCAATGAAGCAAGTTTTAGGTTGAGCCTTTTTTAGTGAAATCAACAATGTATAGATCACCTCTACGTATACCGGTAAAGACCATTTTATGATTGTCTCGACGAAACACTTGGCAATCTACTTCAGTAAATAGGACATTGAAACCGAAATCAGCAAGTCTAGATACTGAAAGTAAGTTGTAGCCAAGAGATTCAACGAGCATAACATTCTGAATGGAGCTATCATGTGATATGGCCACCTTACCGAGGCCAACCACCTTACCCTTTGAGTTGTCACCGAAAGTGGCATACTTTCAAGGACTATCATTTTCAGCAAGCTCACGAAACATGTCTTTATCTCCGGTCATGTGATCGGTACATCCACTATCAAGAACCCATTCCTTTCCTCCTGACATATATCCCCGAAGATTTGCCATAAGACCAAAGTGTCTCATTGTATCGTCAAGATCGAAGTCACTATCATCATCCTCATCATAGTATCCATGTTCAACATCGTCATGTGGTAGGTCAAGTCCTAGAGAGGGTAATTCGTTAGAGTGAGCTTGACAATGATCTTGCTAATGAATTCTTATAGCTTTGGAAATAATATCACCAATAATTCCAACATCTCCTTTGTCACACATAAGATTTGTAAGTTCAAATAGACGATCACCAAACATAGGATCACTAGTATTCATCTTACTCAAGGCAATAGACCAATGGAGAATTTCATCTAGATTTTTCAAGGAATAATTTGGAAAGCATTCCTCAAGAAATTTCCATATAGTGTAGGCACACTCAAGAGTAGGCAAGTTCCTAATTAAGTTTCTAGGCAAGCCTCTAGTGATAAGATTAACAGTTCTAAGATCCCTAATCATGTCAATTGACTCATCAAGAGTAGGAAGCATAGGATCAACGTGAGGTGCACAAGGGCTAGCAATGTACTTGTTCAAATGATATTGATTGAAAATTACAAGCATCTCATTTTTCCACTCATGAAAATACTCTCCATCAAGTATAGGCACTCTATGTCTAAGACTCCCCAAAGTAGACTCATCCATCTTCCTCCAATGGTGATTAAACCAAGGCAATGGAGACCAATGCTCTGATACCACTTGTAGGACCTTGAGAAGAGGTGTTGTAGGACCTTGAAGTATGTCTAGAGGGGGGGTGATTAGACTACTTGACCAATTAAAAACTTAGCCTTTTCCCAATTTTAGAGTTTGGCAGATTTTAGCTATCTTAGGACAAGTCAAGCAATCATCACGCAAATCAAGCAAGCATGCAAAGAGTATATAGGCAACGGAAATTAAAGCATGCAACTTGCAAAAAGTAAAGGGAAGGGTTTGGAGGATTCAAACGCAATTGGAGACACGGATGTTTTTGGCATGGTTCTGATAGGTGGTGCTATCGTACATCCACGTTGATGGAGACTTCAACCCACGAAGGGTAACGGTTGCGCGAGTCCACGGAGGGCTCCACCCATGAAGGGTCCACGAAGAAGCAACCTTGTGTTGGAAATATGCCCTAGAGGCAATAATAAAAGCATTATTATTATATTTCCTTGTTCATGATAATTGTCTTTATTCATGCTATAATTGTGTTATCCGGAAATCGTAATACATGTGTGAATAACAGACACCAACATGTCCCTAGTGAGCCTCTAGTTGACTAGCTCGTTGATCAACAGATAGTCATGGTTTCCTGACTATGGACACTAGATGTCATTGATAACGAGATCACATCATTAGGAGAATGATGTGATGGACAAGACCCAATCCTAAACATAGCACAAGATCGTATAGTTCGTTTGCTAGAGTTTTGAATGTCAAAGTATCTTTTCCTTAGACCATGAGATCGTGTAACTCCCGGATACCGTAGGAGTGCTTTGGGTATGCCAAACGTCACAACGTAACTGGGTGACTATAAAGGTAGACTACGGGTATCTCCGAAAGTGTCTGTTGGGTGACATGGATCAAGACTGGGATTTGTCACTCCGTATGACGGAGAGGTATCACTGGGCCCACTCGGTAATGCATCATCATAATGAGCTCAGAGTGACCAAGTGTCTGGTCACGGGATCATGCATTACGGTACGAGTAAAGTGACTTGCCGGTAACGAGATTGAACGAGGTATTGGGATATCAACGATCGAATCTCGGGCAAGTAACATATCGATAGACAAAGGGAATAGCGTACGGGATTGATTGAATCCTCGACATAGTGGTTCATCCGATGAGATCATCGTGGAGCATGTGGGAGCCAACATGGGTATCCAGATCCCGCTGTTGGTTATTGACCGGAGAGTCGTCTCGGTCATGTCTGCTTGTCTCCCGAACCCGTAGGGTCTACACACTTAAGGTTCGGTTACGCTAGGGTTGTAGGGATATGTATATGCAGTAACCCGAATGTTGTTCGGAGTCCCGGATGAGATCCCGGACGTCACGAGGAGTTCCGGAATGGTCCGGAGGTAAAGATTTATATATAGGAAGTCCTGTTTCGGGCATCGGGACAAGTTTCGGGGTTATCGGTATTGTACCGGGACCACCGGAAGGGTCCCGGGGGCCCACCGGGTGGGGCCACCTGTCCCGGGGGGCCACATGGGCTGTAAGGGGGTGCGCCTTGGCCTAATGGGCCAAGGGCACCAGCCCCACATAGGCCCATGCGCCTAGGGTTAAGAGGGGGAAGAGTCCTAGGAGGGTAAGGCACCTCCTAGGTGCCTTGGGGGGGAGGGAAACCCCCCCTTGGCCGCCGCACCCCCTAGGAGATTGGATCTCCTAGGGCCGGCCACCCCCCCTAGGCACCCCTATATATAGTGGGGGAGAGGAGGGACTTCATACCTGAATGCCCTGGCCTTTGGTTGCCTCCTTCTCCCTCCCCAACACCTCCTCCACCTCCATAGTGCTTAGCGAAGCTCTGCCGGAGTACTGCAGCTCCATCAACACCACGCCGTCGTGCTGCTGTTGGTGCCATCTCCCTCAACCTCTCCTCCCCCCTTGCTGGATCAAGAAGGAGGAGACGTGGCTGTTCCGTACGTGTGTTGAACGCGGAGGTGCCGTCCGTTCGGTGCTAGGATCTCCGGTGATTTGGATCACGTCGAGTACGACTACATCATCACCGTTCTTTGAACGCTTCCGCTCGCGATCTACAAGGTACGTAGATGCATCCAATGACTCGTTGCTAGATGAACTCCTAGATGATCTTGGTGAAACGAGTAGGAAATTTTTTGTTTTCTGCAACGTTCCCCAACAGTGGCATCATGAGCTAGGTCTATGCGTAGTTCTTCTTGCGCGAGTAGAACACAATTTGTTGTGGGCGTAGATTTGTCAACTTTCTTGCCGTTACTAGTCCTTTCTTGCTTCAGCGGTATTGTGGGATGAAGCGGCCCGGACCAACCTTACACGTACGCTTACGTGAGACCGGTTCCACCGACTAACATGCACTAGTTGCATAAGGTGGCTGGCGGGTGTCTGTCTCTCCTACTTTAGTTGGAGCGGAATCGATGAACAGGGTCCTTATGAAGGGTAAATAGAAGTTGACAAATCACGTTGTGGCTTTAACGTAGGTAAGAAGACGTTCTTGCTAGAACCCTAATTCAGCCACGTAAAACTTGCAACAACAATTAGAGGACGTCTAACTTGTTTTTGCAGCAAGTGTTTTGTGATATGATATGGCCAAAGTTGTGATGAATGATGAATGATCTATATGTGATGTATGAGATGTTCATGCTATTGTAATAGGATTCACGACTTGCATGTCGATGAGTATGACAACCGGCAGGAGCCATAGGAGTTGTCTTTATTCTTTTATATGACCTGCGTGTCATCGAGAAACGCCATGTAAATTACTTTACTTTATTGCTAAACGCGTTAGCCATAGTAGTAAAAGTAATAGTTGGCGAGCAACTTCATGGAGACACGATGATGGAGATCATGATGATGAAGATCATGGTGTCAAGCCGGTGACAAGATGATCATGGAGCCCCAAGATGGAGATCAAAGGAGCTGTGTGATATTGGCCATATCATGTCACGTTTATTATTTGATTGCATGTGATGTTTATCATGTTTTGCATCTTGTTTACTTAGAATGACGGTAGTAAATAAGATGATCCCTCATACTAATTTCAAGAAGTGTTCCCCCTAACTATGCACCGTTGCGACAGTTCGCTGTTTCAAAACATCACGTGATGATCGGGTGTTTTATTCAGACGTTCACATACAACGGGTGTAAGACAGATTTACACATGCAAACACTTAGGTTGACTTGACGAGCCTAGCATGTACAGACATGGCCTCGGAACACAGAAGACCGAAAGGTCGAGCATGAGTCGTATAGAAGATACGATCAACATGAAGATGTTCACCGATGTTGACTAGTCCGTCTCACGTGATGATCGGACACGGTCTAGTTTAACTCGGATCATGTAATACTTAGATGACTAGAGGGATGTCTAATCTAAGTGGGAGTTCACTAATAATTTGATTAGTAGAACTTAATTATCATGAACTTAGTCTAAATATTTTACAATATGTCTTGTAGATCAAATGGCCAACGTAGTGCTCAACTTCAACGCGTTCCTAGAGAAAACTAAGCTGAAAGACGATGGCAGCAACTATACGGACTGGGTCCGGAACCTGAGGATCATCCTCATAGCTGCCAAGAAAGATTATGTCATACAAGCACCGCTTGGTGACGCACCCGTTCTCCCTGCGGAACAAGACGTTATGAACGCTTGGCAGGCACGTTCTGATGACTACTCCCTGTTCAGTGCGGCATGCTTTACAGCCTAGAGCCGGGGCTCCAAAAGCGTTTTGAGAGACATGGAGCATATGAGATGTTCGAAGAGCTGAAAATGGTTTTCCAAGCTCATGCCCGGGTCGAGAGATATGAAGTCTCCGACAAATTCTTCAGCTGTAAGATGGAGGAAAACAGTTCTGTCAGTGAGCACATACTCACTATGTCTGGGTTGCATAACCGCTTGACTCAGCTGGGAGTTAATCTCCCGGATGATGCGGTCATTGACAGAATCCTCCAGTCGCTTCCACCAAGCTACAAGAGCTTTGTGATGAACTTCAATATGCAGGGGATGGAAAAGACCATTCCTGAAGTATTTGCTATGCTGAAATCAGCGGAGGTAGAAGTCAGGAAGGAACATCAAGTGTTGATGGTCAATAAAACCACTAAGTTCAAGAAAGGCAAGGGTAAAAAGAACTTCAAGAAGGACGGCAAGGAGGTTGCCACGCCTGGCAAGCAAGCTGCCGGGAAGAAGCCAAAGAATGGACCCAAGCCCGAGACTGAGTGCTTTTATTGCAAGGGAAGCGGTCACTGGAAGCGGAACTGCCCTAAGTACTTAGCGGATAAGAAGGCCGGCAAAACAAAAGGTATATGTGATATACATGTAATTGATGTGTACCTTACTAGTGCCCGTAGTAGCTCCTGGGTATTTGATACCGGTGCAGTTGCTCACATTTGTAACTCAAAGCAGGGGCTGCGGAATAAGCGGAAACTAGCAAAGGACGAGGTGACGATGCGCGTCAGGAATGGTTCCAAGGTCAATGTGATCGCCGTCGGCACGCTACCTCTGCATCTCCCTTCGGGATTAGTTTTAAACCTTAATAATTGTTATTTAGTGCCAGCTTTGAGCATGAACATTGTATCGGGATCTCGTTTAATTCGAGATGGCTACTCTTTTAAATCTGAGAATAATGGTTGTTCCATTTTTATGAGAGATATGTTTTATGGTCATGCTCCTATGGTGAATGGTTTATTCCTTATGAATCTCGAACGTGATGCTACACATATTCATAATGTGAGTACCAAAAGAAGTAAGGTTGATAATGATAGTCCCACATACCTGTGGCACTGCCGCCTTGGTCACATAGGTGTCAAACGCATGAAGAAGCTCCATGCTGATGGACTTTTAGAGTCTCTTGATTATGAATCATTTGACACGTGCGAACCATGCCTTATGGGTAAAATGACCAAGACTCCGTTCTCAGGAACAATGGAGCGAGCAACCGACTTATTGGAAATCATACATACTGATGTGTGCGGTCCAATGAGTGTTGAGGCTCGCGGTGGCTATCATTATGTTCTCACCCTCACTGATGATTTAAGTAGGTATGGGTATATCTACTTAATGAAACACAAGTCTGAAACCTTTGAAAGGTTCAAGGAATTTCAGAGTGAGGTTGAAAATCAACGTGACAGGAAAATCAAGTTTCTGCGATCAGATCGTGGAGGAGAATACTTGAGTCACGAGTTTGGGGCACACTTAAGAAAATGTGGAATAGTTTCACAACTCACGCCGCCTGGAACACCTCAGCGTAATGGTGTGTCCGAACGTCGTAATCGCACTCTGTTAGATATGGTGCGATCTATGATGTCTCTTACCGATTTACCGCTTTCTTTTTGGGGCTATGCTTTAGAGACTGCTGCATTCACTTTAAATAGGGCTCCGTCGAAATCCGTTGAGACGACACCGTATGAATTGTGGTTTGGAAAGAAACCTAAGCTGTCGTTTCTAAAAGTTTGGGGATGCGATGCTTATGTCAAGAAACTTCAACCTGAAAAGCTCGAACCCAAATCGGAAAAATGTGTCTTCATAGGATACCCAAAAGAAACTATTGGGTACACCTTCTACCTCAGATCCGAAGGCAAGATCTTTGTTGCCAAGAATGGGTCCTTTCTGGAGAAAGAGTTTCTCTCGAAAGAAGTAAGTGGGAGGAAAGTAGAGCTTGATGAAGTATTGCCTCTTGAACCGGAAAATGGCGCAACTCAAGAAAATGATCCTGAGGTGCCAGCACCGACTAGAGAGGGAGTTAATGATAATGATCAAGATACTTCTAATCAAGCCCCTACTGAAATTCGAAGGTCCACAAGGACACGTTCCGCACCAGAGTGGTACGGCAACCCTGTCTTGGAAATCATGTTGTTAGACAACGGTGAACCTTCGAACTATGAAGAAGCGATGGCGGGACCAGATTCCGACAAATGGCTAGAAGCCATGAAATCCGAGATAGGATCCATGTATGAAAACAAAGTATGGACTTTGACTGACTTGCCCGTTGAGCGGCGAGCCATAGAAAATAAATGGATCTTTAAGAAGAAGACAGACGCGGATGGTAATGTGACCATCTATAAAGCTCGGCTTGTTGCTAAGGGTTATCGACAAGTTCAAGGGGTTGACTACGATGAGACTTTCTCACCGGTAGCGAAGCTGAAGTCCGTCCGAATCATGTTAGCAATTGCCGCATTCTATGATTACGAAATATGGCAAATGGACGTCAAAACGGCATTCCTTAATGGTTTCCTTAAGGAAGAATTGTATATGATGCAGCCGGAAGGTTTTGTCGATCCTAAAAATGCTGACAAAGTGTGCAAGCTCCAACGCTCGATTTATGGGCTGGTGCAAGCATCTCGGAGTTGGAACATTCGCTTTGATGAGATGATCAAAGCATTTGGGTTTACACAGACTTATGGAGAAGCCTGCGTTTACAAGAAAGTGAGTGGGAGCTCTGTAGCATTTCTCATATTATATGTAGATGACATACTTTTGATGGGAAATGATATAGAACTCTTGGACAGCATCAAGGCCTACTTGAATAAAAGTTTTTCAATGAAGGACCTTGGAGAAGCTGCTTATATATTAGGCATCAAAATCTATAGAGATAGATCAAGACGCCTCATAGGTCTTTCACAAAGCACATACCTTGATAAGATGTTGAAGAAGTTCAATATGGATCAATCCAAGAAGGGGTTCTTGCCTGTGTTACAAGGTGTGAAATTGAGCTCAGCTCAATGTCCGACCACGGCAGAAGATATAGAAGAGATGAGCGTCATCCCCTATGCCTCAGCCATAGGTTCTATTATGTATGCCATGCTGTGTACCAGACCTGATGTTTTAACCTTGCCGTCAGTTTGGTAGGAAGGTACCAAAGTAATCCCGGCAAGGAACACTGGACAGCGGTCAAGAATATCCTGAAGTACCTGAAAAGGACTAAGGAAATGTTTCTCGTTTATGGAGGTGACGAAGAGCTCGTCGTAAAGGGTTACGTCGACGCTAGCTTCGACACAGATCTGGATGACTCTAAGTCACAAACCGGATACGTGTATATTTTGAATGGTGGGGCAGTAAGCTGGTGCAGTTGCAAGCAAAGCGTCGTGGCGGGATCTACATGTGAAGCGGAGTACATGGCAGCCTCGGAGGCAGCACATGAAGCAATATGGGTGAAGGAGTTCATCACCGACCTAGGAGTCATACCCAATGCGTCGGGGCCGATCAAGCTCTTCTGTGACAACTCTGGAGCTATTGCACTTACCAAGGAGCCCAGGTTTCACAAGAAGACAAGGCACATCAAGCGTCGCTTCAACTCCATTCGTGAAAATGTTCAAGATGGAGACATAGAGATTTGTAAAGTACATACGGACCTGAATGTAGCAGATCCGTTGACTAAACCTCTCCCTAGAGCAAAACATGATCAACACCAGAATTCCATGGGTGTTCGATTCATCACAATGTAACTAGATTATTGACTCTAGTGCAAGTGGGAGACTGTTGGAAATATGCCCTAGAGGCAATAATAAAAGCATTATTATTATATTTCCTTGTTCATGATAATTGTCTTTATTCATGCTATAATTGTGTTATCCGGAAATCGTAATGCATGTGTGAATAACAGACACCAACATGTCCCTAGTGAGCCTCTAGTTGACTAGCTCGTTGATCAACAGATAGTCATGGTTACCTGACTATGGACACTGGATGTCATTGATAACGAGATCACATCATTGGGAGAATGATGTGATGGACGAGACCCAATCCTAAACATAGCACAAGATCGTATAGTTCGTTTGCTAGAGTTTTGCAATGTCAAAGTATCTTTTCCTTAGACCATGAGATCGTGTAACTCCCGGATACCGTAGGAGTGCTTTGGGTATGCCAAACGTCACAACGTAACTGGGTGACTATAAAGGTAGACTACGGGTATCTCCGAAAGTGTCTGTTGGGTGACATGGATCAAGACTGGGATTTGTCACTCCGTATGACGGAGAGGTATCACTGGGCCCACTCGGTAATGCATCATCATAATGAGCTCAGAGTGACCAAGTGTCTGGTCACGGGATCATGCATTACGGTACGAGTAAAGTGACTTGCCGGTAACGAGATTGAACGAGGTATTGGGATATCAACGATCGAATCTCGGGCAAGTAACATATCGATAGACAAAGGGAATAGCGTACGGGATTGATTGAATCCTCGACATAGTGGTTCATCCGATGAGATCATCGTGGAGCATGTGGGAGCCAACATGGGTATCCATATCCCGCTGTTGGTTATTGACCGGAGAGTCGTCTCGGTCATGTCTGCTTGTCTCCCGAACCCGTAGGGTCTACACACTTAAGGTTCGGTTACGCTAGGGTTGTAGGGATATGTATATGCAGTAACCCGAATGTTGTTCGGAGTCCCGGATGAGATCCCGGACGTCACGAGGAGTTCCGGAATGGTCCGGAGGTAAAGATTTATATATAGGAAGTCCTGTTTCGGGCATCGGGACAAGTTTCGGGGTTATCGGTATTGTACCGGGACCACCGGAGGTCCCGGGGGCCCACCGGGTGGGGCCACCTGTCCCGGGGGGCCACATGGGCTGTAAGGGGGTGCGCCTTGGCCTAATGGGCCAAGGGCACCAGCCCCACATAGGCCCATGCGCCTAGGGTTAAGAGGGGGAAGAGTCCTAGGAGGGTAAGGCACCTCCTAGGTGCCTTGGGGGGGAGGGAAACCCCCCCTTGGCCGCTGCACCCCCTAGGAGATTGGATCTCCTAGGGCCGGCCACCCCCCCTAGGCACCCCTATATATAGTGGGGGAGAGGAGGGACTTCATACCTGAACGCCCTGGCCTTTGGTTGCCTCCTTCTCCCTCCCCAACACCTCCTCCACCTCCATAGTGCTTAGCGAAGCTCTGCCGGAGTACTGTAGCTCCATCAACACCACGCCGTCGTGCTGCTGCTGGTGCCATCTCCCTCAACCTCTCCTTCCCCCTTGCTGGATCAAGAAGGAGGAGACGTGGCTGTTCCGTATGTGTGTTGAACGCGGAGGTGCCGTCCGTTCGGTGCTAGGATCTCCGGTGATTTGGATCACGTCGAGTACGACTACATCATCACCGTTCTTTGAACGCTTCCGCTCGCGATCTACAAGGTACGTAGATGCATCCAATGACTCGTTGCTAGATGAACTCCTAGATGATCTTGGTGAAACGAGTAGGAAAATTTTTGTTTTCTGCAACGTTCCCCAACACCTTGTCTATCCCACCATGGCCGTCGCCCACGAAGGACTTGCCTCACTAGCGGTAGATCTTCACGAAGTAGGCGATCTCCTTGCCCTTACAAACTCCTTGGTTCAACTCCACAATCTTGTCGGAGGCTCCCAAGTGACACCTAGCCAATCTAGGAGACACCACTCTCCAAGAAGTAACAAATGGTGCGTTGATGATGAACTCCTTGCTCTTGTGCTTCAAATGATAGTCTCCGCAACACTCAACTCTCTCTCATAGGATTTGGATCTGGTGGAAAGAAGATTTGAGTGGAAAGCAACTTGGGGAAAGCTAGAGATCAAGATTCATATGGTAGGAATGGAATATCTTGGCCTCAACACATGAGTAGGTGGTTCTCTCTCAGAAATGGTAAGTTGGAAGTGTAGGTTTGTTCTGATGGCTCTCTCCAAGAATGAAGAGGAGGTGGAGGGGTATATATAGCCTCCACACAAAATCTAACCGTTACACACAATTTACCAAACTCGGTGGGACCGAATCAATAAACTCGGTCAGACCGATTTAGTAAACCTAGTGACCCTTAGGATTTTCGGTGGGACCGACATGCAACTCGGTAGGACCGATATAGTTAGGGTTAGGGCATAACGTAATCTCGGTAAGACCGATTACACAAACTCGGTGAGACCGATTTTGGTAATAAACTTTCCAGAGAGTTGGTCAGGTAAACTCGGTGGGACCGATTTGCTCTTTTCAGTGAGACCGAAATGTTACAAAAGGGAAATAGAGAGTTTAATTGAAATCTCGGTGGGACCGATCGCTCACTTCGGTTAGACCAAAATGTTACGAAGGGAAATAGAGAGATTACAATCCCATCTCGGTGAGACCGAGATCCCTATCGGTAAGACCGATTTGCCTAGGGTTTGTGGCAGTGGCTATGACATATGAACTCGGTGGCGCCGGATAGAAAGAATCGGTGTGACCGATTTTGGCTTTAGGTTTAGGTCATATGAGGATGTGAGAAAGTAGTTGTGGGTATTTGGAGCATATCACTAAGCACATGAAGTAAGATGCTCATTAAGCAACACATCATCCCTCCTTGATAGTATTGGCTTTTCCTATAGACTCAATGTGATCTTGGATCACTAAAATATAAAATGAAGAGTCTTGAGCTTTTGAGCTTGAGCCAATCCTTTGTCCTTAGTATTTTGAGGGTTCCGCTTTCATCATCCATGCCATGCCATTCATTGAGCTTTCCTGAAATAATAGTCTTGGAATAGCATTAGCTCAATGAGCTATATGTTGTTATGAATTACCAAAACCACCTTGGGATAGTTGCACTTTCAATCTCCCCCTTTTTGGTAATTGATGACAACATATAGATCAAAGCTTCGACAAATGATAATAAGATTGTAAAACATTGTCGCTTTGAGAAGTATGTGATAAGCAAGAGCTCCCCCTAAATTTGTGCATAGTTTAGGATTTGCTTTGGACTGCAAATGCACAAGGAATTAGGCTCATGGGTTACTCTTCCATGTCACATACATCTTGGTGGAGCGCTCAAAATAATAAAGATTGAATACATGCACTCATCACCAAGCAAAGTGAATGATCATATAAGGATAGGTAAGATAATATCATCAAACATGCATAAGTGTAGCTTATGATCAAACACATGATCATCAATGTCTCACAGAAAATAGCATAGTATCTCAAGCAATCGAAAGCAAACAAAGTTTAACCACCAAAGCAAGAGAGAACAAACGCAACACTCTCTCTCTCGAAGCCTATGATCTATAGATTTTTCTCCCCCTTTGGCAAAAAGTTACCAAAAAGTTCATAGAAAATGCATAGTGCTAGATCGACTCTCAGGCTTGATCTTCAGGTGGTGGTGTAGAGATGGCTCCTTGGACGAAGGCTTCAGTTGAAGTAGAGGGAGCTGGAGGAGTTGGTGCTGGAGCTGTAGGAGCTGTAGCTAGTGCAGATGATGTGGCTCTAGTGTCTGTCACAGGCACGACAACTGACCTCTGAGCTCTAGGCACTCTGGCAAATACATTAGTGGTAGTCTTGCCCTTCCTCTCCTGCATGTCATCCTGAAGCTGCTCCACAACTGATTGAATCTCAGTTACTTTGACATCTAGATCATAGAATTTTTGTTCCATGATTCTTTCCAAGCTCTCCTGGTTTTGAGTTGGGGTGGCCAACCCCTTCTCAATCCTTAGTGTTGATGCTATCAAGTAACCAAGCTGCTCCTGCTTGTTCTTCAAAAAGTACTCAGATGCCTCCTCTTGAGTTGGCATCTTGGCAGCCTTCTCTCTCTTTGCTTTCTCCTTCTGCTCTTGAGCTTGCACTGATGATGGTTCATTCTCATTCATGACAACCTGATTGTCCTCAAAGTTTGGATAAAGAGCAAAATGTTCCTTATCCAACAGATATTTCCCTGTGCCCATCTTTGAGTTAATCAACTCCTGAATCTGTGGGGCATATCCACAACTTCTCTTCTGGTCTGCTGCAGTCCTCTTGATGGTCTCAACCATAAGGCTCATGACCTAGAATTTCTATGGCACATCAAACAAGTGCAGCAAGTTGATAGCATGCCCTCTAATCATGTTGTGGTCACCTGACTTGGGCAAAAGAGTGTGCCTTAGAATCCAGTTGATCGTAGGCAGTCCTGACAGAAGAAAGTGGACTGATCCAAACTTGAAAGTCTCAAGAGCTTTGTTTGGGATCTCCTTGTACATATGTGACATAGTATTGTGTCCCATTTTCTTCTTGGCATAGACATCCAAGTCATCTTCACTCTCCTTGGGGGCATTGATCAGACTAGCCCATTCCTCTATGGTTGACTGGTACCTCATACCTTCTGACATCCACACTATCCTGCCATCTAGATAGAAGTGTGCTGTGGAGTAGAATTGCATAATGAGTTCACCATTCCAGTTGGTGAGCTTCTGCCCAACAAAATCTGCAACTCCACAAGCTTCAAAACTATCATACACTCCAGGATAGTGTTCTTCATTTTCCTTCATGTAGGTCCAGTCGACCCACCTCATATCACACACTATGGGCTTCTTGTCCAACAAGATTGTCTCATAGAAGTCCTGTTGTTCCTTTGTATGGAACCTATAATCAACATCAGTCCTTCTCCTGGTGGCATATGGATCTGTCATTCTCCATAGCCTCAACCCCGAGTCTCTCCTGATATTCATGTCCTCGGCCACAGGATGAGTATCATTGTGGTCTGGAATCTTGGGCTTGAGCTTCCTCAGGACTTGTCCTTCTTCATCTTCCTCATCAGCAACTTCAGGCACTGGGGCCTTGTTCTTCTCAGCAGCTGGAATACTCACGGTATTCCTCTTTGGTGCGTTCTTGGGCTTGGGGGCAGCTTTGGGTGCTTCTTTGGGCTTTGATGTTGCAGCCCCTGATCTTATAGCATCACCCATCAGCTTTTGTGCCTTGGGTGCTGGTGCAACAACCTCTTCTTCCTCTTCCAACATGGAAGGTTTCCCAACAACTCTGGCTATGGTCTTTTGACCCTTTCCTTCCTTTTCTTTCCTTCAGCAGCAGGCTCTTTGGAATCAGGCTTTTCAGGTATTTGAGTTGACCCTCTGACCTTCAGCATAGGTGTCCTCTTGGTAGGGACCTTCCTATTAAATCCACGTTTAGTGGTCTTTGCTGAGCCATACTCCTTTTTGAGCACTACCTTCTTGGAAGTAGCCTCATCTTCTTCTGCCAAATAATCCTCATCCTCAGATTCTGAGGTTCTCTTCTTCCTTGACCTGGTGGCAGCTTTAGGCAGATTGCTTGGGGTGATTATGCTTCCTTCATCTGAAGTGCTAGAGGGACTAGTGCCCTCACTCATGTGCATTGTTCTGACTATCACTTTGGTCTGACATGCTGCAAATCACTGACTGCTGACCCTGTGAATAGTTATAGATGAGATAGAATGGATGAGCATCACAAAATGCAGAGATTTTTGCAAAAGAATGATTCAAAAATTCAGTTTTAATTTTCCATAGAAAGCATTTCGGATCAACCGATTTTCAAACTCGGTGATACCGAAGCAGTTTTGGAACCTAAACTGGTGACCTCGGTGAGACCGAGTCACAGTTTGGTGGCACCGAGACTGCTAGGGTTTCACAAAGTTCTAATATCGGTCACACCGATTTGTAATTCTCGGTCAGACCGAGAGTTACTAGTGCAATGGCGTTAGCCAAATCGGTGGGACCGAGTTTTTCAACTCGGTGGGTCTGAGATGATTCCGGCGGAAACCTAACCCTAAATTTTCAACTCCCATCTAATCTAAGGATTGTATTGACTGGATAGGAGTGTTTCAATCGTGGCAAGAATCATTATGAACACAATGTGCTAGGAATCGGACGAGGATAGCACTGTGATCGAGTCCATACCCTAGCTTGGCGATGAACTCGCTACGGCGGGAACGGCGGGGGTGAAATCCGGTTGACGGCGGCGGAGACCAGCGACAGGAGGCGGCTGGGGACGAGGAGACGATCCAGAGACCCTGGTGGCAGAGCGAGCTATTGCACGGGCGAAGAGGTTCAGAGAAATTTCCAAATTTTTTCTCGTGAGTATATATAGCCCGACCCTGTCGGTGTGACCGAGTGGAACAACTCGGTGGCACCGAGATGCATAACTGTATACAGTTACAGCAACTCGGTGTGACCGAAAAGTTCAAATCGGTTGCACCGAGATTGAAAACCTAGGTCGACTTAGTGATCTCGGTAGGACCGAAATGGAGGAATCGGTCAGACCAAGAATCACAAAGAAGTTTTGGAAGTTTAAGTCTATGACGAATCGGGGACTCCAAGTGCTCCTCACACATAGTGGTTCGAATCTGACTTGATCAAATTTTGTGATGTAGCATGAATAGAGTTTGAGACGAGAAAATCATAGATAGCTAGAGAAGGTTCTTAGGCATTCTTGTTCATCCACTTGGCAAAAGAAAAAGAACCCAAACAATCAAAGCAACAAGTGGATGTCCTCGAATGAGTAAAGTATGCAACCAACATGCTCACACAATAGAATGGCAAATGAAATATGTGGCAAAGCATGCACAACCAATTCTAGTATCTATCAAACAATTTGCGATGACTAGGTCATCTATATATGAGTATATTGACTTAGGAGTCAAATGATAACATTTGATCATAGGTCATACTCATCGTTTAAGCTCAAGTGGGGTTACCAATTTTACATAATGCATTGATGTGTTCACACCATTAGAGTTGCTTTGACTCATTTCTTAGAGTTAAACTCCCCCTAGATGTGAGATCCCCTTTTAGAGGGATGAACTAACCTTGGGTTTTGTCGATGATGACTTCATGTAGGTGTTGAAGATGTGGATGCTCAATGTTGATGTAGATCATTTGGAGCAATCCTTTGGAGTGAGTTGCACTTTCAACATGCCTACATGGGTTAGTCCCACAAGGAACAAACAAGAATATCCGTAGACATAGAGTGATGCACACACAAGATGATGTCCATGAAATCATTAGGTTACCTTGTCCCTTGCCTTACCAACATGAGGGTTTGTGACTCCTTGAACTAGTGCAAGATGTGGAAGTTGATTGCACTTGTTGTTGCCAAAATGAAATGAGTGAAGAATTTTGGCGGAGTCACCCTCAAGAACTCTCTAGTTCTTATTCTTCGGGATCCACATCATCTTGATGGGAATCCTTGGAGTTGTAGTTGTACTTGATGAAGTAGAACTTGACGTAGTCTGGGAACCCACTTGACCAAGGCCTTGGGTGCTTCTTCAAATGCATCAATCTCCTCTTGAAGCTTGTCCTTGCCTTTGTTCTTGTGGTCTTGTGGTGGAAGATCATCTTGTGCTTGTGTTCCCTTGAAGGAAGTGGGATCATACTTCTCTTGTTGAGGAACAAACTTTGTCTTGGGATATTGATCTTCTTCCCACTCAACTCCATTGGCATTGAAATTTCGTTCAAAACCAACACCTTGATTCTTCCGGTGCCTTCCTTGCTTGCGTACAATTTCCTCGAATTGCTTACTCCCGGCAAGGCTCTTGTATACACCTTTCTCTATAATTCCCTTCAATAAGCTATTTTCTTGCTCAAGTGTAACTTGGCTAAGAGAATCATTAGTGGAATCAAGAGAACTACTAGAAGCAACAATATTTGATTTAGCATAATTATTATTACTCCTAGAGGAAGGATCTTTCTTGTACTTGTTACTAGATTTGACTTGAGACATGTAAGTAGATAAGAGTAAACACTTGGCAATGTAAGAAGAACTTTTCTTACGGAGATCATCATTAATTGCTTTTAAGAACTCATGCTCTTGCTCAAGATTGAGATTTTCAAAGCGTAACTTCTCATGAGCCCTTAAAAGTTCTCGATGATCTTCGAAGATAGTTTCATGAGCTAACTTAAGATTGTTTAGTTCTTTAGTTAGAAGCTCAATCTTCTCCTTATCATTGTCATTCGTTTTATCTTGATTAACATGATTAATTGACATTTCATCATAGTATTCATCACTAGAGTTGTCAACAAGTAAATCATCATCACCTAGCAAGTCATCTTCATCACTATTGAAATCAACATACTCGGGATGTGTTACCTTCTGGCCTTTGGCCATGAAGCATCTTCCAATTCCTTCATTTGGTGAGTCAAATATGTCGTAGGAGTTGGTTGACATAAGTGCTAGACCTGCAACACCTTCATCTTGAGTATATTCAGAGTCGGAGTGATAGCTTCTCTCGGAGTGATGGTCGGAGTCGGAGCCGGATACCCATTCACCAACATGAGCTTGATGTCTTCGTTTTGTGTAGCTCCTTGATGACTTGTCCTTCCTTTCCGAATCCTTGCTTCTCCGTGAGGGTCTTCGTTCATAACGATCATCTCTACCCCTCCTCTCTCTTGGTGGTGATTCTTCTCTTTTGCTTCTTCTTTTTGGAGAATCGTCTCTTCTTTTGTAGGGTGTCGTACACTCATTGGAGTTGTGTCCGGGTCTCCCACAATTGTAGCAATTGTGCTCTCAACTAGAAGATGTTTTGTCATTGTATGACCTTGACTTGGAGCTTCTTTCTTTGCTTCTACTCTTGTAGAATTTGTTGAAGTTCTTCACTGTTAAGCTCAATTCTTCATTGAAGGTTTGTTTCTCACTTGATGATGTGGGAGATTCACATGAGGCTTTGTAAGCACCACTTGACTTGTTGTGAAGTTCTTCCTTATCCTTGAGTGACATCTCATGAGCAACAATTCTTCCAATGACTTCCGTTGGCTTGAGATCTTTGTAGTTTGGCATCATTTGGATCAATGTGCACACGGTATCATACTTTCCATCCAATGCTCTTAGGATCTTCTTGATGATGAATCTGTCGGTCATCTCTTCACTCCCTAAGCCGGCAATCTCATTTGTGATAGGTGCAAGCCTAGAGTACATTTCAGCAAAACCTTCACCATCCTTCATCTTGAACTTGTCAAGCTGACTTTGGAGCACATCCAGCTTGGATTCCTTGACGGAGTCAGTACCTTCATGCATATCAATCAAAGTATCCCAAATTTCCTTTGCATTCTCAAGACGGTTGATTTTGTTGAATTCTTCGGGGCACAGTCCGTTGAAGATGATATCACAAGCTTGAGCGTTGTATTGCAGCATCTTCAATTCTTCCGCATTAGCTTCACGGTTCGGCACTCTCCCATCAAAGAATTCACCTTGCAAGACAATACAAATAATAGCCCAAACGGCGGGGTTATGTCCGAGAATATGCATTTTCATCTTATGTTTCCAACTAGCAAAATTAGTGCCATCAAAGTAAGGACCTCTACGGTGATAATTTCCCATGCTAGACGCCATACTCTCCTAGATTGTGAAACCAAGGCTATGACCACCAAAAGCTACGGGAATCAAAGCAAATGGAGACCAAAGCTCTGATACCACTTGTAGGACCTTGAAGTATGTCTAGAGGGGGGGGGGGTGATTAGACTACTTGACCAATTAAAAACTTAGCCTTTTCCCAATTTTAGAGTTTGGCAGATTTTAGCTATCTTAGGACAAGTCAAGCAATCATCACACAAATCAAGCAAGCATGCAAAGAGTATATAGGCAGCGGAAATTAAAGCATGCAACTTGCAAGAAAGTAAAGGGAAGGGTTTGGAGGATTCAAACGAAATTAGAGACACAGATGTTTTTGGCGTGGTTCCGATAGGTGGTGCTATCATACATCCACGTTGCTGGAGACTTCAACCCACGAAGGGTAACGGTTGCGCGAGTCCACGGAGGGCTCCACCCACGAAGGGTCCACGAAGAAGCAACCTTGTCTATCCCACCATGGTCGTCGCCCACGAAGGACTTGCCTCACTAGCGGTAGATCTTCACGAAGTAGGCGATCTCCTTGCCCTTACAAACTCCTTGGTTCAACTCCACAATCTTGTCGGAGGCTCCCAAGTGACACGTAGCCAATCTAGGAGACACCACTCTCCAAGAAGTAACAAATGGTGTGTTGATGATGAACTCCTTGCTCTTGTGCTTCAAATTATAGTCTCCCCAATACTCAACTCTCTCTCTCATAGGATTCGGATCTGGTGGAAAGAAGATTTGAGTGGAAAGCAACTTGGGGAAGGCTAGAGATCAAGATTCATATGGTAGGAATGGAATATCTTGGCCTCAACACATGAGTAGGTGGTTCTCTCTCAAAAATGGTAAGTTGGAAGTGTAGGTTTGTTCCGATGGCTCTCTCCACGAATGAAGAGGAGGTGGAGGGGTATATATAGCCTCCACACAAAATCTAACTGTTACGCACAATTTACCAAACTCGGTGGGACCGAATCAACAAACTCGGTCGAACCGATTTAATAAACCTAGTGACCGTTAGGATTTTTGATGGGACCGACATGCAACTCGGTAGGATCGAAATAGTTAGGGTTAGGGCATAACGTCATCTCGGTAAGACCGATTACACAAACTCGGTGAGACCGATTTTGGTAATAAGCTTTCCAGAGAGTTGGTCAGGTAAACTCGGTGGGACCGATTTGCTCTTTTCGGTGAGACCAAAATGTTACAAAAGGGAAACAGAGAGTTTACATTGCAATCTCGGTGGGACCGATCGCTCACTTCGGTTAGACCGAAACGTTACGAAGGGAAACAGAGAGATTACAATCCCATCTCGGTGAGACCGAGATCCCTATCGGTAAGACCGATTTGCCTAGGGTTTGTGGCAGTGGCCATGACATATGAACTCGGTGGCGCTGGATAGAAAGAATCGGTGTGACCGATTTTGGCTTTAGGTTTAGGTCATATGAGGATGTGAGAAAGTAGTTGAGGGTATTTGGAGCATATCACTAAGCACATGAAGCAAGATGCTCATTAAGCAACACCTCATCCCTCCTTGATAGTATTGGCTTTTCCTATAGACTCAATGTGATCTTGGATCACTAAAATATAAAATGAAGAGTCTTGAGCTTTTGAGCTTGAGCCAATCCTTTGTAATTAGTATTTTGAGGGTTCCACTTTCATCATCCATGCCATGCCATTCATTGAGCTTTCCTGAAATAATAGTCTTGGAATAGCATTAGCTCAATGAGCTATATGTTGTTATGAATTACCAAAACCACCTAGGGATAGTTGCACTTTCAGGTGTCTAGAGGGGGGGGGGATTAGATAGTACGTACCAAAGTTGCAGTTTTTAACTTCTTTAAGTTTAAGTGGAGTTTAGGCACAAGTTTAACATTCACAATACATAACAAGCAAGCATGCAAAGAGTATATGAGCAGCGGAAAGTAAAGCATGCAACTTGCAAGAATGTAAAGGAAAGGGTTTTGGAGGATTCAAACGAAATTGGAGACACGGATGTTTTTGTCGTGGTTCCGATAGGTGGTGCTATCGTACATACACGTTGATGGAGACTTCAACCCACGAAGGGTAATGGTTGCGCGAGTCCACGGTGGGATCCACCCACGAATGGTCCACGAAGAAGCAACCTTGTCTATCCCACCATGGCCGACGCCCACGAAGGACTTGCCTCACTAGCGGTAGATCTTCACGAAGTAGGCGATCTCCTTGCCCTTACAAACTCCTTGGTTCAACTCCACAATCTTGTTGGAGGCTCCCAAGTGACACCTAGCCAATCTAGGAGACACCACTCTCCAAGAAGTAACAAATGGTGCATTGATGATGAACTCCTTGCTCTTGTGCTTCAAATGATAGTCTCCCCAACACTCAACTCTCTCTCATAGGATTTGGATCTGGTGGAAAGAAGATTTGAGTGGAAAGCAACTTGGGGAAGGCTAGAGATCAAGATTCATATGGTAGGAATGGAATATCTTGGCGTCAACACATGAGTAGGTAGTTCTCTCTCAGAAATAGGATGCTGGAAGTGTAGGTTCGTTCCGATGGCTCTCTCCACGAATGAAGAGGAGGTGGAGGGGTATATATAGCATCCACACAAAATCTAACCATTACACACAACTTGCCAAACTCGATGGGACCGAATTAATAAACTCAGTCGGACCGATTCAGCAAATCTAGTGACCGTTAGGATTTTCCGTGGGACCGACATGCAACTCGGTAGGACCGATATGGTTAGGGTTAGGGCATAACGTAATATCGGTGAGACCAATTACACAAACTCGGTGAAACCGATTTTGGTAATTAGCTAACCAGAGAGTTGGTCAGGCAAACTTGGTGGGACCGATTACTCAAACTCGGTGGGACCAATTTTGGTAATAAGTTAACTAGAGAGTTTGCATTGTAATCTCGGTAGTACCGATTGCTCAAACTTTTTGATACCGATTTTGGTAATGGACATACACAGAGAGATTACAATCCCATCTCGGTGAGACCGAGATCCCGATCGGTGAGACCGATTTGCCTAGGGTTTGTGGAAGTGGCTATGTCATCTGAACTCGGTGGCGCTGGATAGAAAGAATCGGTGGGGCCGAGTTTGACTTTAGGTTTAGGACATATGTGTGGAAGTGGGAAAGTAGTTGAGGGTTTAGGAGCATATCACTAAGCACTGTGGAGCAAGAGACTCATTAAGCAACACCTCATCCCTTCTTGATAGTATTGGCTTTTCCTATAGACTCAATGTGATCTTGGATCACTAAAATGTAAAATGAAGAGTCTTGAGCTTGAAGCTTGAGCCAATCCTTTGTCCTTAGCATCTTGAAGGAGTTCCCACATCCTTTAGTCCATGCCACTCCATTGTTAAACTTATCTGAAACATACTAGATAAAAGTGTTAGTCCAACAAGAGATATATTGACATTAATTACCAAAACCACCTAGGGAGCACTTGTGCTTTCAGATAGCATGACACAATTTCACATATATGATGGCTAACTAAACAGGATAGCATGACACAATTTCACATATATGATGGCTAACTAAACAGGACAGAATGACATACTTCAAAAGATGACGACTATGTAACAGGATCACATGATATAACTATACGATGTGTCTATTAAAGTGGTTGGCATGCCATAATTCACATACATGCCGTCGATGGAAACATGATGGCATGATATAATTCACAGATAGAATGACATAATTCAAAATATGATGACTATGTAAACAGGATGAGATGATATAACTATATTACATCTTTAGAAAATGGGTTGGCATGCCATGATTCAGATACATGTTGTCTATGTAAACATCATGGCATGATATAATTCAAATATATGATTTGTATACTAAGCAAGTAAGCAGAGGGCAATCACATATATGATGTGTAAACTAAGCAGATGGCATTCAATATTCTGTATATGATTAAAAACTAAGCATTGCAAGACACCATATGCATGATATGAGTAATATAACCCTGCCAAGTTTGAGCGTACACCTCATGGGGGAAATAGGACTGGTCATCTGTCTCTGAATCCTCCTCTGCGGAGCTATGTGTAACCATCAAGATATCTGCTTCAGCAGGTAGCACTATCTGCTCTGAAGACCTTGTTTTCACTCCAGATTTTTCCATCGCCAATTCAAATGGCTAATGCACAGGAAGAGTAGTTGAATATACAAACATTGTCGACAAAGGGAGTACGTAATACAAAAGAAAGGATGGCATGATATAATTCACATATATGATGCTTGGCTAAACAGCATGACATTGCATAATTCACACATATAATGCCTTGCAACAAGATAGCATTGCATAGTTCACATATATAATGCCTTGCAACAAGATGGCATTGCATAATTCACATATAATATGGTAATTAGACACAAAATAGGTGGCATTCACACAAATCATGTCTAAACTAAGCAAACGACATAGCAATGCAAGACACCATATGCACGATATGAGCAATATAACCCTGCCAAGTTGGAGCATAAACCTCGGGGGGGGGGGGGATAGGACTGGTCATCTGTCTCTGAATCCTCCTCTGAGGATCTATCTGTAACCAGCAAGACATGTGCTTCATCAGATAGCGTTGTCTATTCTGAAGACCTCGTTTTCACTCCAGATTTTTCCATGACCATGTCTAATGGCTGATGCATAGGAATAGTAATTGTATGTACTGACATTGTTGACAAATTTCATACGTAATAAAAAAGGATGGCATGATACAATTCACATATAAGACGATTGGCTAACCAGGATGGCATTACAAAATTCACATATATGATGCCTGGCTAAACAAGATGGCATTGCATGATTCACATATATGATATAGAAACTAAACAGATGGCATTCACACAAAGCATGTCTAAACTAAGCAGATGACATATTTTATGTATAAAGCAAGCAATGCAAGGCGCCATATGCATGATATGACCAACATTAGCATGCCAAGTTAGAGCAAAAGACCTTAGGGGGTAAATAGGAGTGGTCTACTCCCTCTGAATCCCCCTCTGAACAGTTATCTTCCTCTTGATTACAGTCTGGAATAGGGTAAGGGGGGTTGCTTTTGCGCCCTCCATGGAGCGACTTCTGCATGAAAATTTATTGCCATGCAAGGCTCGTCTCTTTTGCTCTACATGTTCAGTAGCATTGTGTACAAGAACTAACATGCATATGAATAAAACATAGTGAGATTATGTAGGGAGTGCATGCACAAATCCAGAGTGATGGTAGCAACCTGTGATAGACCCAAAATCAATGATAGTAGGCAGATAATAGCTTCAGTTAAAAATATAGATAATGGTTCCTTTAATGTTTGTTTCCCACCCAACATGAAACTCATAGTAGACACCTGAGATTAACCAGATTTTAGACAAATACTATTGATTGCTTCCCCAATATGTACCCCACAACCATTTAAAAACTCAAGTTTGAGCATTAGTTTGGACCTGACTCAGAGTCTAATGGGTGAACAGGACGATAAAGTAGCATGTCATATTAAGCAATGCATAACGTAAGCAGACACAAAAGAGTGTAATCTCTCTTGCGGACCCGTGTAGTCCTCAAGGTCATCTGCTCAGTTGATGATGGTAATGCAGTTGTCATGGCTGCCGGCGGCAGGGGAGAAAATCTGAGGCGGCGAAAGACGGTCTGGAGGGCGGATCCCTGCTATGGTGAACGCTTCCGTTGTTGGAGCAGCTGAGTTGGGGTGGACGACTGGACAGCAGGAGCGGGACAAACCACACAAGGTTTTCTTTGACACATATCTATGACAGAAGTAATTATGTAAGGGCTTGTTTGAATTGGAGGATTCTAACAATGCAGGGATAGGAAATACACAGGAATAGAATAGGAATGCATGTGCAAAATAGAGAATTTAAAAACACAAGATTTGTGTCAATTTGGGTGTTTGGGTCACAAGAATTGGAAGCATGGTGAAACTAAGTCAAACCACAAGAAAATGTATAGTTATAATGCTATTATTCTACTGTCTTAGTCTTGTGCTTCATGAACAGGAATTTGAAAAGGAGGCCAAGTGGATATTAAAATTCCTAAGGTTTTTCTTCGAAGGAGACACTAAAGGAACAAATCCTACAGTTTTCCTTTACTCCATTCCATTGAACCGAATGCATGAATAGTAATACCATAGGAAACTTTCCAATTCCTGTGTTTTTCCTTCACTTTTCCTTTCAAGCACTGGTGATTCTAGTAGGCAGGCTTGAACAGGCAAAAGCCTACACTCCAAAAATGTTTTTGTGCTAATTCTAGTACTTTGGACCTAGGCCACTACCCTACTAGCTAACCTCCCGGGCCCATCTACAAATGCACAGCTCAAACACGCAGAAATAAATAATGATAGCTTTTGAGAGAGTCCATTATGGATATCTAAGTTGCCTGGTACCTCACTGCTTGTCATATAGTATGAGAAACTAATCGTATTTCATGCCACTACGCGTGATCAGTGGGGTCATGCAGCAAAGTAGAGATAAGTGTTTCCCTCAATTAGAGAACCAAGGTATAAATCCAGTAGGAGGTACAAGCAAGTCCTCGATGCACCTGCACAAACAATCAAATACTTGCACCCACTGCGATAAAGGGGTTGTCAATCCCTTCACGGTCAATTTGCAAAGGTGAGATCTAATATAGATAGATAGAAATAAAAAAGGTAACTAAATATTTTTAGGGTTTTTTGGTTTATAGATGAAAGTGCGTTATATCGACTAGAGGGGGGGTGAATAGGCAATTTTTATGAATTCTTCACTAAGGAATTTGCTAGTGAGGGAATTCCTCAATGAAGAACTACTTGCAGTGGAATAAGTACTCAGAAGTAAACATAACAGAACACACGCATAGTCATCATGATGAAATGAAGACAAGCATAGAGCACAGAAAGCGTAAACATAGGATAACACAAGGAAGAAGACGGACAGACTGAAGAAATAGAACTGAGGAAATTGAGAAAGTCTTCAGTCAATGTCTTCAGACAGATATGAACAGGCACACAACAACATACATGAGGAAATGAAAGAGTTGAGGAAATAGAACCAGGAAGCTCGGTGAAGACAATAATTTAGTAGACTAGTTCCAACTGTTGTCTCAGTTGTACATCTGGTTGGAGGGGCTGAGTATTTAAACTCGAGGACACCCAGTCCCGGACACACAGTCCTCACCGTATTCTCCTTGAGATAAGGTCACACAGACCTCGCCCAATCACTCGTGGTAAGTCTTCAGGTGACTTCGGACCTTCACAAACTCAGTCACTTGGCGATCCACAATTCCTCTTGGATGCTCTAGACCTTGACGCCTAACCGTCTGGAAGAAGCACAGTCTTCAAAGGAAACAAGCGTCGGATCCACGCAGGATCAATCTCTTCAGTGATGCTCAATCACTTTGGGGTTTGTAGGTTGGGGTTTGGGTTTTTCCTCACTTGATGATTTCGCTCAAAGTCCTCGGAGGATGGGTTGCTCTCAAATAACAAGTGTTAGTTTCTCTCGGAGTAGCCAACCAGCTAGTGGTTGAAGGGGCAGCTATTTATAGCCTAGGGAGCAGCCCGACATGATAAGACATAAATGCCCTTGTCTGATATGACCATTAGGTGGGTAGGTATTTTGGAACCGCTGGCACATAGCACAACAACGGTCAGAATTTTGACTATCAAAATCCTCAGGGCTATCATGTTCCTCACTGTGTAGGCAATTCACACTGGTGAATTCCTAACTCCTCAGTCAGAACAAAATCCTCAAAGACCAGAAGTACTTCGTCACTATCACTGAAGAATATGACTGAACTGTATGAGATTTCCAATGGCTTCACTCGAAGGGATTGGTAGGTGTAGGATTTTGAATTGAGCATCACATGCAAATTTTTCCTTAGTATTTCCTCGACCCCCTTTAACAGTACGGTGTTTCCTATGACTCAAGAACGAGAAAATGAAACTACGAAAACAAAAGTCTTCACGCTTCATGTTCCTCGAATGATTGCCTAGTATTCACGGTCACACCAATTTCTTCACTTTCAAAGTCTTCAGAAAGTCTTCAGAAATCCAAAGTCTTCAGTTGAAGAACTTCATTTTTAGGGGTTGACTTTCTCTGCAAATATCAAACTCCTCATAGACTTATAGACATGTGTACACTCACAAACGCATCGGACCCTTAACCTATAAGTCTTCAATACACCAAAATCACTAAGGGGCACTAGATGCACTTCCAATCTCCCCCTTTTTAGTGATTGATAACAATATAGGTTAAGTTTTCAACGGGGATAAATATATGAAGTGTAGATACTGATGTTAGGAATTTGATTGCAAGATATAGAAGAACTCCCCCTGAAGATGTGCATAGTGAGGAATTTTGCTTTTGAAGCAATGCACACTTGAAGAGTATAATCATGGAGATCTCCCCCTATATCTTGTAATTCATACACGCATTTGATATATAATATGAAGAATTTACAATGCATGATGAAATATGGTGACTGATGTAATTCAGCATGTGTGCATTTATATTAATGAGGAGTAAGCATGCAGAAGAACACAACAAAAGTATCAGGTCACCATAGAGTTTAAGATTACAACTCGATCCAGCAAAGTCATCAGAAGAACGAGAGTTGTAACTTAGCAAAAACACCCATATAAGATAGACACGCTTGAAGACTAACTCAAATTTCTCCCCCTTTGTCATCGAATGACCAAAAGGGTTGAAACTGAGGACTAACGCCCCTGAAGAATATCATGTTGATGGAGGAGCGCCAGCGTTGTCAGGGTCTTGAGTCGTTGTAGGGCCTGCTGCAGTGTCATCCAAGTCTTCATGCTCGTCCGTGGCACGTGATGAAGAATATGAGCTGGCCACCAAGGGAGGAACCTTGACCTTCTTGTATCTCTTCGGAGGAGGAGCAGACTAGTCAAAGTCTTCCTTCAAGCCCATTTGCTTCAGATCTTCTTCACCATATAGATGTGACAAAATAGCCCAGGTGCGATCAAACACTTCATGGAGGTAGTAGTAGTTTTTCTTCACTGCATTATTTGTAGAAGTAATGTTGTGAAGAATAGAGCCAAACTGACGCTTAACCCACTTGTGGTTTCAATCCACCTTCTAGTGAAGACTTATCAGCAGTTCACGATCAGTCAGCACACGAGGAGCAGTAGCTTGAGGACTTGTCTTGGTAGCATTGGCAGCAGTATCATGAGTGGCAGAGTCATCATTGGTGGAGCAAGATGCAGCTTTGCGAAACTGACCATCCAATGGACGAATGCCTTCATCGATCACGGCTGGTGACTTGCCCTTCACATCAGATGAGGAAATTGTCCACTTGAGGACTTAAATAGGGGAAAGTAGCTGAGGTGATTCTAAAAATCAGCCTTGTAGTTGAGTGAAGACCTTGTTCTGAGGAATCTCATGATCCATGGCGCATAAGGCTTCAGCTCAAATGGAGAAAGTGCAACATTCGCCAGAGTCCTCATGAAGAAATCATGATAATTTATGGGGATGCCATGCATGATGTTGAAAAGCATATTCTTCATCATTCCGATAATTTCTTCATCGGATGAGTCATGGCCTTTGATGGGACTAATGGTCTTCATCAGAATGCGATAGATGGTTCTGGGCACATAGAGCAATTCCTTCACGAGGAATTTGGTCCTTGGAGGTTATCCTGGCTTCGGCGGCTTCATGAGCACTTGCATATAGTTATCAGTGAGTTTAGGCTCATCATACAGACAACGAGCACCGTCAGGTGGAGGACTGATTGGTAAGGCACGAAGCAATTCAGAGGCTGGTGCCTTGTAATGAGTGTTTTCAGTCATCCAGTCCAACACCCACGAGTTGACGTCAGCAGCATCACCTGTGATATGCAGAGTTGCGTAGAACTGAAGAATGAGCTCTTCATTCCAATCAACTATGTCAGAGCAGAAATTGAGCAAGCCAGCGTCATGAATCATGCTGAGGACTTGAGAGAAGCAAGGCATGGATTCCATGTCCACATGAGGAATATGCTCATGATCGAAGACTTTGTCCTTGTTGAGGAGCACTGAGGAATAGAAGTTGGCCTGGCTGGCAGTCCAGAAACACTTCCTTCTGAGACGAGCATTGTCATAGGGGTTGAATTCAGTGAAGAATATGTGCTCGCCGAAGAAATCAACAGCCTTGAATGTTTGCTTCTTGGAGAAGGGATCCTTTGTCTTGGGCTGAGGAGTGTCGGTCAATTGCAGCACCACTTCAGGAATCGCAATCTCGGCTTCCTCAGGCTGAGAAATTTCAGGCTCTTCAGCAGCTTCAGCCTGGGTCATCAATTCTTCATTGAAAATTTCTTCAGCACTAGTGGCTGGAATTTCTTCATGAACACTTGGGGTTGCATGAGGTTCTTCAGATCCCATTTGCACTTCGGTGGCGGTAGGGGACTGAGGAATAGCTTGGAGTGGAGTGAACATTGGAGAGTTTGGATGTTGACTGTCCCAAAATTCATCATTGAGCACAGGAGTGGTACACCCAATGTCCACATCCTCATCTTCAATTTCTTCAACACCTGCCTCTTCAGCAGTAAACCGAGGCATAGGTGAGGAAATGACTCGAGTTGAAGGGATCTTATCCACTTCAATTTCTTCATCCAACTGCTCTAACAAAGCAGCAGAAGGAGTTTCTTCATCAGATTCATCAGGAATCACATAATCATCACCAAATGGAACAAGGTCCTTTGATGGCATTGATGAAACTGGAACGACATCAATTGGATTGTCAATTGAACTGATCAGAGTCTTCATCTTCTTCAGAGCTGAAGAATTTGAAGAAGTTGATGCCTTCCTTTTCTTCACAGCTGCACGTACTGCAGCCTTGGCCTTCTTTGCATCTAATGCAGATGGAAGGATCGGAGTTGGTGTAGGCGCAGGGGGTGTAGAGAACTTTGCTTCATTTTCCTCAGGCACAACTGATGCAGTTGTCCTAATTTGTTCACTTTCTTCAGGCGCACCACTAGTGGATGCCCTGGCAATATCTTCAGCGGCTGGAATGGAGTCATCAGCCCTGGCACTCTCATTTTCTTCAGCAGCCTGATTGTCATCAACGGTGTTGGCATTTTCTTCAGTAGGCTGAGCAGATGCCTCAGCGTGAGTAACTTCAACATGCACAGGTGGAGCAGCACTTGAAGTGAATTTCTTCGTCAGATTGACGAAACACACCTTGGCGCCCTTCCAATCAGCATAGTAGCAATCAAATTCATCACTCAGTTGTTTGATTTCCTCTTGCAAGGCAAGGAGCTGATCAGGAGTGAGAATGAGGACATTGTCCTTGAGGTAGCGCTGTTTCTTGTACTGCGCTTTCTTCAAACTTCTGCCTTGTTCAAATTTCCATTTTTCTTCCTCAATGAAGGCAGTAAGACCATGACTTTGACCAGGAGTGAGGTTCATCTCTGGCAAAGGCGTGTTAGGATCCTTGTGCCACAGGTCAATGTAGTCGAGGATCAACTTTGGATCCAGCATCAGCGTCACATTGCCGCCTTTGGCTCTAGCGGCCCTGGCTTGCCTATTTCTGATGATTTCGGCAAGTTCTTCATCATCCGCCTCATCATCATCAGAGGGTACTTGGAAAGCGACTTGCTTCTTGTGAGGACTTGGTCGAAGACCTCGTCTAGAAGTGGCCTTTTTCTTTAGCAGTGAGGGACTAGCTGAGGAAGTTCGAGCAGCTGAGGAGCTTGCAGATGCTCCTAAGGCAATAGAGAAGCCTTGAGTCCTTTGGCACGTGGTGAGATGCACAGGTGCCGAGGATTTTGTCGGAGCAGCTGAAGACTTTGACAGAGGAGCTGAGGACTTTGGAGGAGCAGTCTGAGGAATTTGCCGTGAGGGCCTTGAAGAATCTGGCCTTGATGGCATAGCAGAGGAGCTTGCCCGTGAGGTCATTGAAGGTGAAGCACTGGACTTGTGCGCAGGCTTCTTGTGCATTGCCTTCTTTGGCTGACTAGCAGAGGCCTCAGCAGAGGCAGCAGCAGCAGCAGCAGCAGAGTCTGCGTTGAATTTCTTCACTGCTTCCTTTGCTTGCTTTGCCAATTTGGCCTGGCGCTTTGCCCATTCATCAGGATAATCCTCACCGCGCTTGAGGCTGGTGGGATCTGCCAACTGGCATGGTGCCAATGGGGGTCTTGGGCATGGAGGGTTGAGTGCGAATTTCTTCATACCTGTACTCCCTCCATTCCCATGCCCATCTCCTTTCTATCTTTTGAATGCACACCTTGCGCTTATTTCTATCTTCCTCAGGGGGTGTGCAGTACCCAGCATAGATGTCCTCGGGGATTTCAAACGCAGTATTGACCTCAGGCCTCTTTCCTCCCTTCTGTGGCCTTTTGTCACCCATTTTCTTCAGCTGAGGAATATGAACAACTGAAGTTTCTGAAGAGGTGTGCAACTTTTCTTTGAGGAATGCTGCAAATGAGTTAAGTTGATGAGAACCTAGTGATTCAGCAGCGGACATTTGTACCTGTGAACAGAGTATAGTTGCGAGGAATTTGGAGAGGTCATATGCGTTCTGAGAAGGTTTTCAAAAAGAATAGGTTTTGAGAAATTTGACCAGGTGAGTCTTGAGGAATTTCACTAAGTGTTCTTTGTCTTAGGTTCCAGAGTTGTATAGATTGAAAATCCACACAATTGAGGAATCTTGAAGAAAATCATTGCTTAGAGAAATGGATCACGAGCACATGACATGTGAGGTGTTCATGTGTGTGAAGATTTGAAGAATAAACACCTTTGAAGATTTTTTTTAGAAAACTTGAGAATCAAAGTGAGCAACAAAAGTAACTTTTAATTACCCGAAGTAAAGAACACGACGAACTGGGAAGTGTAGATGTGAAGTTCGTCAATTCATATCTTCCACGCCCTAACTCGGCAGAGGAAGACGGCTACGGCGGCGGCGGAGTGAAGAAATCCGCAACTGGCGCGAGTACGACAGCGACGAGGTCAAGGCAGTGAAGCTCTTCCTCACCGGCGATGAAGAAGTAGCGGCAGCGCTAGGGTTTTGGGGAAGCTCGAGCGGGAGAGAGCGCGAGCGAGGTGAAAGTGAAGTGAGGAAGAGACAGGGGTATTTATAGAGGGAGTGAAAAACTGTTCAACCGAGGAAATCGGACGAACATGCTCCTGGCCCCTTGTCATTCGCTTGACATGTGTCACCCACGTACTGAGAGGTTTCGATCGTGTAGGATCATGGGTGAATAGATAAGTATTTGTCATGAGTAGCGGAACAGTTTGAGCGGCAAAGCCGAAAATTCAGATAAGATAAGTTAAAAGTTCCGTTCGCAATTTCTTCAGCTGTCAAGGACACAGTGAAGATGTTGAATGAGTTTCAAATAGAACGCATATGAGGAATTTGTGAATAGATTGGGTTGAGTTTAGCATAGAGGGGAAAGGGTCCAATCACATTCACTTAGCAGAAGAAATCAACTTGAGGAATTAGCAATAAGTGAATGCTGTAGAGGACATAAAACTCATATATATATATATATATATATGTATATATATATATATGTATATATATATATATATATATTCAAATGAAGAATAACACCGGAAAGAGCGAAGACAATGCAAAGTTGAAGAATTTGAAAAACTGAGGAATTTCAAAAACAAAGATAAACTCAAATTGAAGATTTTCAACTTTGGGTGGTGGTGTAACCCACCGTATAAGAAAGCTGATTTCAAACACCGCGTACAATTGTCGTAGGGCTCTAAGAATCAATTTCTTCATTAATTTCTTCACACTTAGAGGGTTAGTCTTCATTGATTGAAGGAAAATGTTACTTCGTGTGTTGCACATCTAAGTCATCAAGTCAGCATAAGTGTTAGGATGTGTGTGTCCATTTCAGAGAACATTCGAAGATTCTAGGATATTTAGCTCACATCGCAACTTGCTAAATCTCTTCTCATCCAAGGGCTTGGTGAAGGTATTGGCCAGTTGATCTGTAGTGCTGACGTGATCGATGGAGATGTCGCCCTTCAACACATGATCACAAAGAAAATGATGACGAATCTGGATGTGCTTGGTCTTCGAGTGCTGAACTAGGTTATGAGCAATCTTGATGGCACTCTCATTGTCACAGTAGAGAGGCACATTCTTCATGTTGACGCCATAGTCCTTGAGTGTTTGCTTCATCCATAGTAGTTGAGCACAGCGCGATCCAGCAGCAATGTACTCAGCTTCTGTAGTGGAGAGAGAAACACAGTTCTGTTTCTTCGAGGACCAACAAACCAAAGATCGTCCAAGGAAATGACATGTGCCAGATGTTGACTTGCGGTCCACGCGATCGCCAGCATAGTCAGAGTCTGAATATCCAATGAGATCAAAAGAAGAGCCCTTGGGATACCATAATCCAAGTGTTGGTGTGTGAGCTAAGTATCGAAGAATATGCTTCACAGACTTATGGTGTGATTCCTTCGGTGTAGCTTGAAATTGGGCACACATGCAAACACTAAGCATAATATCTGGCCTAGATGCACATCTGTACAATAAAGAACCAATCATGGAGCAGTATACCTTTTGATCGAAGTCTTTACCATTTTCATCAGTGCGTAGATGGCCATTTGTAGGCATTGGAATTTTGCCCCCTTTGCAATCTTGCATGCCGAATTTCCTCAATACGTCCTTGAGGTATTTCTCCTGAGATGCGAATATCCCATTGCGCTGTTGATGAATTTGAAGACCTAAAAAGAATTTCAATTCTCCCATCATAGACATTTGATATTCTTCACTCATCATATAGGCAAATTGATCACTATATCGTTGGTCAGTACAGCCAAAAATAATATCATCAACATAAATTTGGCACACAAATAATTCATCATCATAAGATTTAGTGAAAAGAGTTGGGTCGAGTGAACCGGGTTTGAAGCCTTTCTTCATGAGGAATTCCTTCAAAGTATCATACCACGCCCGAGGGGCTTGCTTGAGGCCATACAGGGCCTTGTTGAGTCTGAAGACTTTGTCGGGATTCTTTGGATCTTCAAAACCTGGGGGTTGAGCAACATATACTTCTTCCTCAAGCTTACCATTGAGGAATGCACTTTTCGCATCCATTTGATATAAGGTGATACTATGATGGTTAGCGTAAGCAAGTAA
Source organism: Triticum aestivum (assembly GCF_018294505.1). Lineage (NCBI taxonomy): Eukaryota > Viridiplantae > Streptophyta > Magnoliopsida > Poales > Poaceae > Triticum > Triticum aestivum. The sequence continues at coordinate 178,718,234 of NC_057804.1, forward strand.
TATGTGAATAGCCTCAAGTCTAGCAACAGGTGCAAAAGTTTCATCGAAATCAATACACTCAACCTGTGTGTAGCCTTGAGCTACAAGTCGTGCCTTGTTCCTCACCACAAGGCCATTTTCATCTTGCTTGTTGCGGTAGATCCACTTTGTGCCAATAATGTTGTGTTTGCGAGGATCTGGACGTTTGACCAGTTCCCAGACGTTGTTGAGCTCGAACTGATGTAATTCTTCTTTCATAGCTTGAATCCACTCAGGCTCCAGAAATGCTTCATCTACCTTAGTGGGCTCTGTGATAGAGGCAAAAGCAAAGTGCCCGCAAAAGTTATATAAATGTGAAGCCTTTGAGCGAGTGAGAGGACTTGGTGCTCGAATGTCATTGATGATCTTCTCGACTTGCACTTCATTTGCAATGTGAGGATGAGTGGGTTGTCTTCGAGGAATTTGATCAGCATTTCCTTCAGGAGCATTTTCTTCAGCACCATTTTCTTCAGGTGTGCCAGCTTGATGTTCATCACGTTCTGGAATGAATTCTTCAGCAGATTCTTCAGTAGGAATGACATCCTCAGTGGCCTTGAACTTGATAGAATCCTCAGGTGCTGGTTCATCTATCACAGAAGGTAGGTGCTCTCTTTGCGAACCATTAGTTTCATCAAACCGCACATCTACAGTTTCAACAACCTCGTGAAGAACGATGTTGAAGACTCTGTAGGTGTGCGAGTCCCTTCCGTAACCAAGCATGAAACCCTCATGTGCTTTCAGTGCAAATTTAGAATTGTGATGTGGATCTCTAATCCAACATTTAGCACCGAAGACTTTGAAGTAACTTACATTGGGTTTCTTGTTAGTGAGGAGTTCATAGGCAGTCTTCTTGAAGAATTTGTGAAGATATACTCTGTTGATGATGTGGCAAGCGGTATCAATTGCATCTATCTAGAACCGACGAGGTGTTTTGTATTCATCAAGCATAGTGCGAGCCATTTCAGCGAGAGTTCTGTTCTTGCGCTCCACGACACCATTCTGCTGAGGAGTATAAGGAGCAGATAACTCATGAGTAATACCAAGTTCATCAAGATAGCCATCAAGACCGGAATTCTCGAACTCAGTCCCATTGTCACTTTTGATGTGTTTGATCTTCACACCAAAGTTGGTTGAAGCCCTCGAGGAAAATCGTTTGAAGACTTCCTGCACCTCATGTTTGTAAGTGACAATGTGCACCCATGTGTAACGAGAATAATCATCAACAATAACAAAGCCATATAGAGATGCATCATTTGTAACGGCGGAATAATGATTAGGACCGAAGAGATCCATGTGAAGCAATTCAAATGGTCGAGTGGTAGTCATGATAGTCTTTGCTGGATGCTTGGCCTTTGTCATCTTCCCAGCTTCACAAGCTCCGCATAAGTGATCCTTGAGGAATTTGACATTCTCAATGCCAATGACATGCTTCTTCTTCGCGAGCGTGTGCAGATTCCTCATGCCAGCATGACCAAGTCGTTGATGCCATAGCCAGCCTTCTAAAGCTTTTGCAAGTAAGCACACGGCAGGCTGTGGTCCTGTAGAGAAATCAACAATGTACAAGTCTCCTCTCCTAAAGCCTTCGAAGACTTTGGAATTGTCAACTTCCAAGATCACAACACAAGGATACTTGCCAAAGACAACAACCATATCAAGATCACAAAGCATTAAGGCAGACATGAGATTGTAACCTAAGGACTCAACAAGCATGACTTTGTCCATGTGTATGTCCTTAGAGATTGCAACCTTACCTAGACCCAATACCTGACTTTTGCCTTTGTCAGCAAAGATGATATGCTTCAGATGTGACGGTGATAAAGGAGCATCCATCAATAGATTCTTGTCACCAGTCATGTGATTTGTACATCCACTATTGAGGACCCACTCATTCGCTTTGGGTTGATCATCCTGCAGATGAATTAGTGCATCTTACATACTCATATACTTCATCAGTGAAGAATATGACATCAATATCATCAGATCAATTTCTTCGAGCAATTAAAACCGATAAGTTGTTAGGAGGATGCGTGAAATGAAAGTTCATTTCATCATGATTAGCCTGTGTCCTACCAGGCATTGTTCAAGTCTCCAGCAAATTCTTCAATTGTTTTGAGCACGACCGGAGACCTGACCCTGCAAAAGAGATTAGTTCTTTTTCTTCACCACCCACGTCTGGAAGAGTGGCAAAGAATTTATCATTCTGCGAGCACCATGTGAGAAAGGTGGCATAGACGCCAGTCCACTTTGTTTCACATAAGAGGGGTTAGGATAAGCATATGAATAAGCAGAGAAATTCTTTGAGGACTTATGAACATAATGATTTGAAGAATAATGCACATATTCATAGCCCTTAGCTCTACCCTGCGAAACAGAAGGGTTAGCACGATGATGGTCATATGAGGACTTTGATCCTTTTGAGGAATTTGATCCACGTGAGGAATTTGGCCCACTTGAGGACTTGGATTCATATGAAGAATTTGGTTCATATGAAGAATTTGATCTGGAGTTCCTATTCTTCACAGGTGGTGTCATGAGGACATTCACCTGAAGACTTTCAAGGCAACTTTTGGGAACCCGGATTTTCTTCATAGGGGAACCGTTCCTGTAGTTAGTCCCAACATATCTAGCAAATACTTCACCATTCTGATTTTTGAACAGTTTATAGTTAGAGTCAAATGACTCATCAGAAGAATCAGGAGATTCACATGTAAAGCCAGATAAGTTGGATGGATCAACTGGAGGTCCCTTTGCAGCAACCCATGAGGTCTTGGGGTACTGCTTAGGCTTCCAATATGTTCCATCAGCATTGAGTTTCCTCTCAAAGGCAATACCCTCTTTCCTAGGGTTTCTGTTGAGGATCTGCTTTTTGAGCACATCACAAAGAGTCGGATGCCCTTTGAGGCTTTTGTACATGTCTGTCATGTACAATTCCTTCAGCCCTGCATCATCAGTGATACGTGCATTGTCCTCAGATGAGGAATTAGTGATAGCAGAGACAGGTGAAGAATTTGTAACATTAGAATCATTTGAACATTCAGGTGAAGAATTAGCAGATTCACGTTCAATGCACTTCAGACATGGCGGATCAAATTCTTCCTGAGTAGCGCTGATTTGTTGAGCTAGTAATGAACCACGCTCCTTTTGAAGATCTTCATAACTCACTCTTAGCTTCTCAAGATCTTGCTTTCTTTGAAGAAATTCATAAGAAAGCTTCTCGTGATCAGATAAGAGTGTTATGATGACTTTGAAGATTGTCAAACTTAGACTGGAGTCTCTGAAGATTTTCAGTTAAGTTTTTAGTGCGATCCATTTCTTCACCCAACATATCATCACTTTTGTCTCGCATGTTTTGAAGCTTATCAATAGCCTTTTGTTGTTTCATAGCAATTTTAGCAAGTTTAGAGTAGCTAGGCTTAAGATTTTCATCAGATTCATCCTCACTTGATTCAGAGGAGGGGTATTTAGTTACCTTGGCACCCTTTGCCATGAAGCAATAGGTGGGAGCGTAGTCATCATTGCCTTCATCAACATTGTTGGTGTTGCCATTTTCTTCAGAGTTGAAGATAGATTTGCTGACGAACGCGGTAGCAAGAGCCAGGCTTGCCACACCAGGCTCGGACTCCTCGGATGTCTCCTCTTCCTCATGATCCTCAGATTCAGCCTTAGAATCCATTTCCTTGCCTATGAATGCGCGAGCCTTCTTGGAGCTGCTCTTCTTGTGAGATGAAGACTTTGAGGATTTTGATGATGAAGACTTTGAAGATTTCTTCTTCTTCTTGGCATCATCAGAACTGTAATCCTTGTATTTCTTCTTCTTCAATTCCTTATCCTACTGAGGACAATCTTGAATGTAGTGACCAGGTTTCTTGCACTTGTGACATAGCCTTTTCTTGTAGTCATTGGATGAGGAATCATTGCTCATTGAGGATTTTCTAAAGCGACCACATATTGAGAACTTCTGAAATTTCTTCACGAGCAATGCTAGTTCCTGGCTCAGTTCTTCAGGATCACCAAGGCTGCTAGTGGAGTCCTCTTCTTCAGACTCAGAGACTGCCTTGGCCTTCAAAGCACGTGGTTTACCATAGCTCGAACCATAGAGATCTCTCTTCTCAGCAAACTGGAACTCATGAGTGTTTAGCCTCTCGAGGATATCAGCAGGATCAAGTGACTTGTAATTAGCACGCTCTTGAATCATCAGTGCCAGAGTGTCAAATGACGAATCGAGCGATCTTAGCAATTTCTTCACCACCTCATGGTCGGTGATATCAGTGGCGCCAAGCGCTTGAAGCTCATTTGAGATATCAGTGAGGCGATTGAAGGTTTGCTGAACATTTTCATTGTCGAGTCTTTTGAAGCGGTTGAAGAGATTGCAAAGGACGTCAACACGAGAGTCACGTTGAGTTGAGACTCCTTCATTTACTTTGGAGAGCCTATCCCACATAAGCTTAGCAGTTTCCAAAGCACTCACTCTACCATATTGCCCTTTGCTCAGATGGCCACATATGATATTCTTCTCTTGAGAATCGAGTTGCTTGAATCTCTTCACATCAGTAGCATTCAGGGAAGGTGTGACTGAGGGAACACCATTTTCCACAACATACCAGAGATCGTTGTCAATTGCCTCAAGATGCATTCACATCTTATTCTTCTAGTAGGGGTAGTCCGTTCCATCGAAGGTAGGACACCCAGCAGAGACATTGATCATACCTGCGGTCGACATAACTAAAACTCCAGGCGGTTAAACCAAAATCACACAGAATAAGGGAGTACCTCGCTCTGATACCAATTGAAAGTGTGTTATATCGACTAGAGGGGGGTGAATAGGCGATTTTTATGAATTCTTCACTGAGGAATTTGCTGGTGAGGAAATTCCTAAATGAAGAACTACTTGCAGCGGAATAATTACTCAGAAGTAAACATAACAGAACACACGCATAGTCATCATGATGAAATGAACACAAGCACAGAGTACAGAAAGTGTAAACACAGGATAACACAAGGAAGAAGACGGACAGACTGAAGAAATAGAACTGAGGAAATTGAGAAAATCTTCAGTCAATGTCTTCAGACAGATATGAATAGGCACACAACAACATACATGAGGAAATGAAAGAGTTGAGGAAATAGAACCAGGAAGCTCGGTGAACACAATGATTTGGTAGACCAGTTCCAACTGTTGTCTCAGTTGTACATCTGGTTGGAGGGGCTGAGTATTTAAACTCGAGGACACCCAGTCCCGGACACACAGCCCTCACCGTATTCTCCTTGAGCTAAGGTCACACAGACCTCGCCCAATCACTCGTGGTAAGTCTTCAGGTGACTTCCGGACCTTCACAAACTCGGTCACTCGGCGATCCACAATTCCTCTTGGATGCTCTAGACCTTGACGCCTAACCGTCCGGAAGAAGCACAGTCTTCAAAGGAAACAAGCGTCGGATCCACGCAGGATCAATCTCTTCAGTGATGCTCAATCACTTTGGGGTTTGTAGGTTGGGGTTTGGGTTTTTCCTCACTTGATGATTTCGCTCAAAGTCCTCGAAGGATGGGTTGCTCTCAAATGACAAGTGTTAGTTTCTCTCGGAGCAGCCAACCAGCTAGTGGTTGAAGGGGGCGGCTATTTATAGCATATGGAGCAGCCCGACATGATAAGACATAAATGCCCTTGTCTGATATGACCATTAGGTGGGTAGGTATTTTGGAACCGCTGGCACATAGCACATCAACGGTCGGAATTTTGACTATCAAAATCCTCAGGGCTATCATGTTCCTCACTGTGTAGGCAATTCACACTGGTGAATTCCTAACTCCTCAGTTAGAACAAATTCCTCAAAGACCAGAAGTACTTCGTCTCTATCACTGAAGAATATGACTGAACTGTATGAGATTTCCAATGGCTTCACTCGAAGGGATTGGTAGGTGTAGGATTTTGAGTTGAGCATCACACGGAAATTTTTCCTTAGTATTTCCTCAACCCCCTTTAACAGTACAGTGTTTCCTATGACTCAAGAAAGAGAAAATGAAACTACGAAAACAAAAGTCTTCACGCTTCATGTTCCTCGAATGATTGCCTAGTCTTCACGGTCACACCAATTTCTTCACTTTCAAAGTCTTCAGAAAGTCTTCAGAAATCCAAAGTCTTTAGTTGAAGAACTTCATTTTTAGGGGTTGACTTTCTCTGTAAATATCAAACTCCTCATAGGCTTATAGACCTGTGTACACTCACAAACGCATCAGTCTCTTAACCTATAAGTCTTCAATACACCAAAATCACTAAGGGGCACTAGATGCACTTACAATCTCCCCCTTTTTGGTGATTGATGACAATATAGGTTAAGTTTTCAATGGGGATAAATATATGAAGTGTAGATACTGATGTTGAGGAATTTGATTGCAAGATATAGAAGAACTCCCCCTGAAGATGTGCATAGTGAGGAATTTTGCTTTTGAAGCAATGCACACTTGAATAGTATAATCATGGAGATCTCCCCCTATATCTTGTAATTCATACACGCATTTGATATATAATATGAAGAATTTGAAATGCATGATGAAATATGGTGACTAATGTAATTTAGCATGCGTGCATTTATATTAATGAGGAGTAAGCATGCAGAAGAACACATCAAAAGTATCAGGTCACCATAGAGTTTAAGATTACAACTCGATCCAGCAAAGTCATCACAAGAATGAGAGTTGTAACTTAGCAAAAACGCACATATAAGATAGACCCGCTTGAAGACTAACTCAAATTTCTCCCCCTTTGTCATCGAATGACCAAAAGGGTTGAAACTGAGGACTAACGTCCCTGAAGAATATCATGTTGATGGAGGAGCGCCAGCGTTGTCAGGGTCTTGAGTCATTGTAGGGCCTGCTGCAGTGTCGTCCAAGTCTTCATGCTCGTCCGTGGCGCGTGATGAAGAATATGAGCTTGCCACCAAGGGAGGAACCTTGATCTTCTTGTATCTCTTCGGAGGAGGAGCAGACCAGTCAAAGTCTTCCTTGATGCCCATTTGCTTCAGATCTTCTTCACCATACAGATGTGACAGAATAGCCCAGGTGCGATCAAACACTTCATGGAGGTAGTAGTGGTTTTCCTTCACTGCATTATGTGTAGAAGTAATGTTGTGAAGAATAGAGCCAAACTGACGCTTAACCCACTTGTGGTTTCGATCCACCTTCTGGTGAAGACTTATCAGCAATTCACGATCTGTCAGCACACGAGGAGCAGTAGCTTGAGGACTTGTCTTGGTAGCATTGGCAGCAGTATCATGAGTGGCAGAGTCATCATTGGTGGAGCAAGATGGAGCTTTGCGGAACTGACCATCCAATGGACGAATGCCTTCATCGATCACGGCTGGTGACTTGCCCTTCTAATCAGATGAGGAAATTGTCCGCTTGAGGACTTCAATAGGGGAAAGTTGCTGAGGTTATTCAGAAAATCAACCTTGTAATTGAGTAAAGACCTTGTTCTGAGGAATCTCATGATCCACGGCGCGTAAGGCTTCAACTCAAATGGAGAAAGTGCAACATTTTCCATAGTCCTCATGAAGAAATCATGATAATTTATGGGGATGCCATGCATGATATTGAAAAGCATATTCTTCATCATTCCGATAATTTCTTCATCGGATGAGTCACGGCCTTTGATGGGACTGATGGTCTTTGTCAGAATGCGATAGATGGTTCTGGGCACATATTGCAATTCCTTCACGAGGAATTTGGTCCTTGGAGGTTGTCCTGGCTTCAGTGGCTTCATGAGCACTTGCATATAGTGATCAGTGAGTTTAGGCTCATCATACAGACAACGAGCACCGTCAGGTGGAGGACTGATTGGTAAGGCACGAAGCAATTCAGAGGCTGGTGCCTTGTAATGAGTGTTTTCAGTCATCCAGTCCAACACCCATGAGTTGACGTCAGCAGCATCACCTGTGATATGCAGAGTTGCGTAGAACTGAAGAATGAGCTCTTCATTCCAATCAACTATGTCAGAGCAGAAATTGAGCAAGCCAGCGTCATGAATCATGCTGAGGACTTGAGAGAAGCAAGGCATGGATTCCATGTCCACATGAGGAATATGCTCATGATCGAAGACTTTGTCCTTGTTGAGGAGCACTGAGGAATAGAAGTTGGCCTGGCTGGCAGTCCAGAAACACTTCCTTCTGAGACGAGCATTGTCATAGGGGTTGAATTCAGTGAAGAATATGTGCTCGCTGAAGAAATCAACAGCCTTGAATGTTTGCTTCTTGGAGAAGGGATCCTTTGTCTTGGGCTGAGGAGTGTCGGTCAATTGCAGCACCACTTCAGGAATCGCAATCTCGGCTTCCTCAGGCTGAGAAATTTCAGGCTCTTCAGCAGCTTCAGCCTGGGTCATCAATTCTTCATTGAAAATTTCTTCAGCACTAGTGGCTGGAATTTCTTCATGAACACTTGGGGTTGCATGAGGTTCTTCAGATCCCATTTGCACTTCGGTGGCGGTAGGGGACTGAGGAATAGCTTGGAGTGGAGTGAACATTGGAGAGTTTGGATGTTGACTGTCCCAAAATTCATCATTGAGCACAGGAGTGGTACACCCAATGTCCACATCCTCATCTTCAATTTCTTCAACACCTGCCTCTTCAGCAGTAAACCGAGGCATAGGTGAGGAAATGACTCGAGTTGAAGGGATCTTATCCACTTCAATTTCTTCATCCAACTGCTCTAACAAAGCAGCAGAAGGAGTTTCTTCATCAGATTCATCAGGAATCACATAATCATCACCAAATGGAACAAGGTCCTTTGATGGCATTGATGAGACTGGAACGACATCAATTGGATTGACAATTGAACTGATCAGAGTCTTCATCTTCTTCGGAGCTAAAGAATTTGAAGAAGTTGATGCCTTCCTTTTCTTCACAGCTGCATGCTCTGTAGCCTTGGTCTTCTTCGCATCTAATGCACATGGAAGGATCGGAGTTGGTCTATGCGTAGGGGGTGCAGAGAACTTTGGTTCATTTTCCTCAGGCACAACTGATGTAGTTGTCCTGATTTGTTCACTTTCTTCAGGCGCACCACTAGTGGATGCCCTGGCAATATCTTCAGAGGCTGGAATGGAGTCATCAGCCCTGGCACTCTCATTTTCTTCAGTAGCCTGATTGTCATCAGCGGTGCTGGCATTTTCTTCAGTAGGCTGATCAGATGCCTCAGCCTGAGTAACTTCAACGTGCACAGGTGGAGCAGCACTTGAAGTGAATTTCTTTATCAGATTGAAGAAATGCACCTTGGCACCCTTCCAATCAGCATAGTAGCAATCAAATTCATCGCTCAGTTGTTTGATTTCCTCTTGCAAGGCAAGGAGCTGATCAGGAGTGAGAGTGAGGACATTGTCCTTGAGGTAGCGTTGTTTCTTGTACTGCGCTTTCTTCAAACTTCTGCCTTGTTCAAATTTCCATTTTTCTTCCTCAATGAAGGCAGTAAGAACATGACTTTGACCAGGAGTGAGGTTCATCTCTGGCAAAGGCGTGTTAGGATCCTTGTGCCACAGGTCAATGTAGTCGAGGATCAACTTTGGATCCAGCATCAGCGGCACATTGCTGCCTTTGGCTATAGCGGCCCTGGCTTGCCTATTTCTGATGATTTCGGCAAGTTCTTCATCATCCGCCTCATCATCATCAGAGGACACTTGGAAAGCGACTTGCTTCTTATGAGGACTTGGTCGAAGACCTCGTCCAGCAGTGGCCTTTTTCTTTAGCAGTGAGGGACCAGCTGAGGAAGTTCGAGCAGCTGAGGAGCTTGCAGATGCTCCTGAGGCAATAGAGAAGCCTTGAGTCCTTTGGAACGTGGTGAGATGCACAGGTGCCGAGGATTTTGTCGGAGCAGCTGAAGACTTTGACGGAGGAGCTGAGGACTTTGGAGGAGCAGTCTGAGGAATTTGCCGTGCGGGCCTTGAAGAATCTGGCCTTGATGGCGTAGCAGAGGAGCTTGGCCGTGAGGGCATTGAAGGTGAAGCACTGGACTTGTGCGCAGGCTTCTTGTGCATTGCCTTCTTTGGCTGACTAGCAGAGGCCTCAGCAGAGGTAGCAGCAGCAGCAGCAGAGTCTGCATTGAATTTCTTCACTGCTTCCTCTGCTTGCTTTGCCAATTTGGCCTGGCACTTTGCCCATTCATCATGATAATCCTCACTGCGCTTGAGGCTGGTGGGATCTGCCAACTGGCTTGGTGCCAATGGAGGTCTTGGGCATGGAGGGTTGAGTGCGAATTTCTTCATACCTGTACTCCCTCCATTCCCGTGCCCATCTCCTTTCTATATTTTGAATACGCACCTTGCGCTGATTTCTATCTTCCTCAGGGGGTGTGCAGTACCCAGCATAGATGTCCTTAGGGATTTCAAATGCAGTATTGACCTCAGGCCTCTTTCCTCCCTTCTGTGGCCTTTTGTCACCCATTTTCTTCAGCTGAGGAATATGAACAACTGAAGTTTCTGAAGAGGTGTGCAACTTTTCTTCGAGGAACGATGCAAATGAGTTAAGTTGATGAGAACCTAGTGATTCAGCAGCGGACATTTGTACCTGTGAACAAAGTATAGTTGCGAGGAATTTGGAGAGGTCATATGCGTTCTCAGAAGGTTTTTTAAAAAGAATAGGTTTTGAGGAATTTGACCAGGTGAGTCTTGAGGAATTTCACTAAGCGTTCTTTGTCTTAGGTTCCAGAGTTGTATAGATTGAAAATCCACACAATTGAGGAATCTTGAAGAAAATCATTGCTTAGAGAAACGAATCAAGAATAGATGACATGTGAGGTGTTCATGTGTGTGAAGATTTGAAGAATAAACACCTTTGAAGATTTTTTTAGAAAACTTGAGAATCAAAGCGAGCAACAAAAGTAACTTTTAATTACTCAAAGTGAAGAACATGACAAACTGGGAAGTGTAGATGTGAAGTTCGTTAGTTCAGATCTTCCACGCCCTAACTCGGCAGAGGAAGACGGCTACGGCGGTGGCGGAGTGAAGAAATCCGCAACCGACGTGAGTACGACAGCGACGAGGTCAAGACAATGAAGCTCTTCCTCACCGGCGACGATGAAGTAGCGGCGGTGCTAGGGTTTTGGGGAAGCTCGAGCAGGAGAGAGCGCGAGCGAGGTGAAAGTGAAGTGAGGAAGAGAGAGGGGTATTTATAGAGGGAGTGAAAAACTGTTCAACCGAGGAAATTGGACGAACATGCCCCTGGCCCCTTCTCATTCGCTTGACATGTGTCACCCACATATTGAGAGGTGGCGATCGTGTAGGATCGTGGGTGAATAGATAAGTATTTGTCATGAGAAGCAGAACAGTTTGAGCGGCAAAGTCGAAAATTCAGATAAGATAAGTTAAAAGTTCCGTTCGCAATTTCTTCAGCTGTTAAGGACACAGTGAAGATTTTGAACGATTTTCAAATAGAACGCATATGAGGAATTTGTGAATAGATTGGGTTGAGTTTAGCATAGAGGGGAAAGGGTCCGATCACATTCACTTAGCAGAAGAAATCAACTTGAGGAATTAGCAATAAGTGAATGCTGTAGAGGACATAAAACTCAAATATATATATATATATATATATATATATATATATATATATATTCAAATGAAGAACAACACCGGAAAGAGCAAAGACAATGCAAAGTTGAAGAATTTGAAAAACCGAGGAATTTCAAAAACAAAGAAAAACTCAAATTGAAGATTTTCAACTTTGGGTGGTGGCGTAACCCACCGTATAAGAAAGCTGATTTCAGACACCGCGTACAATTGTCGTAGGGCTCTAAGAATCAATTTCTTCATTAATTTCTTCACACTTAGAGGGTTAGTCTTCATTGATTGAAGAAAAACGTTACTTCGTGTGTTGCACATCTAAGTCATCAAGTCAACATAAGTGTTAGGATGTGTGTCCATTTCAGAGAACATTCGAAGATTCTAGGATATTTAGCTCACATAGCAACTTGCTAAATCTCTTCTCATCCAAGGCTTAGTGAAGATATCGGCCAGTTGATCTTCAGTGATGACATGATCGATGGAGATGTCGCCCTTCAACACATGGTCACGAAGAAAATGATGATGAATCTGGATGTGCTTGGTCTTCGAGTGCTGAACTGGGTTATGAGCAATCTTGATGGCACTCTCATTGTCACAGTAGAGAGGCACATTCTTCACGTTGACGCCATAGTCCTTGAGTGTTTGCTTCATCCATAGTAGTTGAGCACAGCACGATCCAGCAGCAATGTACTCAGCTTCTGCAGAGGAAAGAGATACGCAGTTCTGTTTCTTCGAGGTCCAACAGACCGAAGATCGTCCGAGGAAATGACATGTGCCAGATGTTGACTTGCGGTCCACGCGATCGCCAGCATAGTCAGAAATCTGAATATCCAATGAGATCAAAAGAAGAGCCCTTGGGATACCATAATCCAAGTGTTGGTGTGTGAGCTAAGTATCAAAGAATATGCTTCACAGCCTTATGGTGTGATTCCTTCGGTGTAGCTTGAAATCGGGCACACATGCAAACACTAAGCATAATATCCGGCCTAGATGCACATAGGTACAATAAAGAACCAATCATGGAGTGGTATACCTTTTGATCAAAGTCTTTACCATTTTCATCAGTGCATAGATGGCCATTTGTAGGCATTGGAATTTTGCCCCCTTTGCAATCTTGCATGCCAAATTTTCTCAATACATCCTTGAGGTATTTCTCCTGAGATATGAATATCCAATTGCGCTGTTGATGAATTTGAAGACCTAAAAAGAATTTCAATTCTCCCATCATAGACATTTAATATTCTTCACTCATCATATAGGCAAATTCATCACTATATCCAAGGCAATGATTATGAAATATAGGCATCAGGTTCGTGTCAATTAGACCGACTCCTGCCTGCATCTACTACTATTACTCCACACACCGACCGCTATTCGGCATGCATCTAGAGTATTAAGATGACATGACGTAGAGGAATTAACTCAAGCAATATGATGAAAACCCCATCTTTTTATCTCCAATGGCAACAATTCAATACGTGTCTCGCTACCCCTACTCTGTCACTGGGTGAAATCATGCAAGATTGAACCCAAAGCTAAGCACCTCTCCCATTGCAAGAAAAACCAATCTAGTTGGCCAAACCAAACCGATAATTCGAAGAGAAATACAAAGATACCAAATCATGTATATAAGAATTTAGAGAAGATTCGAATAATATTCATAGATAAGCTGATCATAAATCCACAATTCATCGGATCTCGACAAACACACCGCAAAAGAGTATTACATCGGATAGATCTTCAAGAACATCAAGGAGAACATGGTATTAATAATCAAAGAGAGAGAAGATGATGCGGAGCATCCCACGGTCATCCCCACGGACCATCCTACATCTCCTACGACACCACTTGGACCAATGACAAGAGTGTTGGGGAACGTTGCATAAAATAAAAAAATTCCTACGTTCACCAAGATCAATCTATAAGTTCATCTAGCAACGAGAGAGGGGAGTGCATCTACATACCCTTGTAGATCGCGAGCGGAAGCGTTCAAGAGAACGGGGTTGAGGGAGTCGTACTCGTCGTGATCCAAATCACCGGAGATCCTAGCGCCAAACGGATGGCACCTCCGCGTTCAACACACATACGGTCAGCGTGACGTCTCCTCCTTATTGATCCAACAAGGGGGAAGGAGAGGTTGATGAAGATCCAGCAGCACGACGGCGTGGTGGTGGATGCAGCAGGGTTCCGGCAGGGCTTCGCCAAGCGTTTGCGGGAGGAGGAGGTGTAGCAAGGGGGGAGGGAGGCGCCAGGTGTCACGGTGCGGCTGCCCTCCCACCCCCCCTCTTTATATAGGGACCCCAGGGGGGCGCTGGCCCTAGGAGATGGGATCTCCTAGGGGGCGGCGGCCAAGGGGGGAGACTTGCCCCCCAAGGCAAGTGGAGGCGCCCCCTCCCCTAGGGTTCCCAACCCTAGGCGCAGAGGGGGGCCCAGGGGGGCGCACCAGCCCACCAGGGGCTGGTTCCCCTCCCACTTTAGCCCATGGGGCCCTCCGGGATGGGTGGCCCCACCCGGTGGACCCCCGAGACCCTTCCGGTGGTCCCGGTACAATACCGGTGACCCCCGAAACTTTCCCGATGGCTGAAACTCGACTTCCCATATATAATTCTTTACCTCCGGACCATTCCGGAACTCCTCGTGACATCTGGGATCTCATTCGGGACTCCGAACAACTTTTAGTTTGCTGCATACTCATATCTCTACAACCCTAGCGTCACCGAACTTTAAGTGTGTAGACCCTACGGGTTTGGGAGACACGTAGACATGACCGAGACGGCTCTCCGGTCAATAACCAAAAGCGGGATCTGGATACCCATGTTGGCTCCCACATGCTCCTCGATGATCTCATCGGATGAACCACGATCTCGAGGATTCAAGCAACCCCGTATACAATTCCCTTTGTCAATCGGTATGTTACTTGCCCGAGATTCGATCGTCGGTATCCCGATACCTCGTTCAATCTCGTTACCGGCAAGTCACTTTACTCGTACCGTAATGCATGATCCCATGACCAGACACTTGGTCACTTTGAGCTCATTATGATGATGCATTACCGAGTGGGCCCAGAGATACCTCTCCGTCATACGGAGTGACAAATCCCAATCTCGATCCGTGTCAACCCAACAGACACTTTCGGAGATACCCATAGTATACCTTTATAATCACCCAGTTACGTTGTGACGTTTGGTACACCCAAAGCACTCCTACGGTATCCGGGAGTTACATGATCTCATGGTCTAAGGAAGAGATACTTGACATTGGAAAAGCTCTAGCAAAACGAACTACACGATCTTGTGCTATGCTTAGGATTTGGTCTTGTCCATCACATCATTCTCCTAATGATGTGATCCCTTTATCAATGACATCCTATGTCCATAGTCAGGAAACCATGACTATCTGTTGATCAACGAGCTAGTCAACTAGAGGCTCACTAGGGACATATTGTGGTCTATATATTCACACGTGTATTATGATTTCCGGATAATACAATTATAGCATGAATAAAAGACAATTATCATGAACAAGGAAATATAATAATAATCCTTTTATCATTGCCTCTAGGGCATATTTCCAACAAAGAGCTCGTGCGAGAGCTATCGAAAACGAGGTTAACTCGCTCCTTGTTGAACTTCCCTTTGACCCACTTGAGACATGGCTACTACCTCAAACAGAGATGCTTTGTGTGCTTAGGTACCAAGGAAGCAACCAAGGATAAGTTATGGTGCAAGTTGGACATCAAGAGCATGAAGAGAATCTGCCCAGCCCAGAAATCTCGGTACAACCGCCCAACTACCGCCTGGGCCGTACAACCGCTCGACTACCGCCCAACAACTGGCCCAGGTTCTGTGATCGAGCGGTGCAAGGCCGGTACAGCATCGGTTTATCCCCATAACAGCCAAAAGACCAATACAACCGCCCCAACCACTGGTGCAACCACCACTCCCTTCTGCGAACACCTCCAGGAACCAGCACCTGGGCTCCCTGCGGTACAACCGCCCCCATGACCGGTACTACCACCCTGCCTGCACGCAGTGAAAGGGGTTTCACCCCATGTATCCTCCACTTACCCCTTGGACTATATATACTTGTCCCCTAGCTCCATATTAGGGTTAGCAAAGGATTAGCTCATTTGAGTTAGAGATTTATTCATCCATCCGGATCTACTCCATCGAGAGAGACTGTTCCCTCTTTGGAGAAGATCCATCTTGGATTCAAGACCCCTCACGGGAAGACCCTCACGACCTCCTCACGGAGAAGAACTTGCTACTTGTCTCGTCCCTTGTTGATCATGGATCATGTATCTCTTTGTCTTTCGAGGATCTAGCACATGTGTAATCGAATCTTGTTGGTTTGAGTGATTTCTCTCCTCATGTTTTCCCTCATGTTCTTCGTGTTCTTGGTAGGATCCACTCCAATCATGAAAGACTGGATATCTAGGGTTCCACACTACATCATCTTGGATCAGAGGAAGGTTGATCACGAATTTGGAGCCCCTACCCCTTGTTTTCTAGCCTAATTTTATTGTGTTCTTCCCCAATTTCAAAAATTCCCACCAAAAATAGCCCCAATTTTTTTGTGATTTTTTGGTATGATGAAGTTTTGTTGATTTTAATCTGTGGATTTGCTTGGTTTCAAGTGGATCTAGCATCCCCCAAGTTTCCCCATCTTTCATCCACAAAATCTCTCCAATTGTGCCCCCGAAATCATCCTTTTCCGCCCCAAAGTCCATCCTGGTCCAGATCTGGAAAATTTTCCCGACAAAAGCGGTATAACCGCCCCACTAAGGCGGTACAACTGCTCCACCATGCCCTGATACTTCTGCCAGCCAAAACTGGAACCCCAGGACGCTCCAGGAGTGGTACAACTACCCTCGCAAGCGGTACAACTGCCCCTCCCAGTTCCAGCTTCGGCTGATTGACAGTTTTGACAATAACTAATTCATCTAGAGTCCGTTTTTGGCGTTCTTTAGCTCGTTGGGTAGCTATTGACATCCCTCATCCATATAGATAGATTCCAACACCATTAGACACCATCAAATTTTTTGAACTTTGGCAGCTTTGCCTAGGGCTTTCACCACATCATCCGCTATACCACCACCAACTTCCGCAACTAAACCCTTTTTGTTTCCCATAGCATTTATGGTTGTTTGAGTTGTGATTTGAGTCTACTAAGGTGTTTCGGCTACTTAGGGACGGTTGCTTCTTCATCAACGACCACCACTGCATTCCGCTACTGAATTTGAGTTGTGGTTCATCATTTCCTAGGGTGTTTAGGCTAACTAGGAATGATTCGACACCGACATCACCGCCGCTCATCTTCGCCACGGACGGTAACTTCGATGACATCTTTGTATACTCCTTGACATTGCATTGATAACCCCATAGCCCATTTTGTGTACCTTACCTATCGAGACTAGCCATTTGAGTATTGTCGGCAACATTACTTGTGCACATTAGTGACCATAGCTCCCATTGCATACATACCATATCATATTGGTACATATCTTGGTATCATCTCTTGTGTCACAAGGTTGTCATAGCATATACACAATTGCTATCTTGGTTCGTGAAGTTTTGCATGAGAAAGATCTCAAAAGAGAAAGAGCCAAACAAGCTTTTAAGCAAAAGGAAAAGTTAAGCAAAGAGCTTTTAAGCAAGAGCCATAGCATCATACAACATCAAGATTGTCATACTCGATCATCTTGGATCATACCACCGAAACACCATACATATAGCATACTTGGGATAGAAGTCGTTGCATTTTTTCTTAGTAGGTTGTGCACAAGTCTCGTATCCGCCTATTGTGCAATCGTGCTAGCGTCTCTCTAGAGTTGTGCAACAAGAGCATTTTCCGTGGATTCCACATTGTGAGCTCATTTTTGGTTTGCACAACCCCATTTATCTATTTGCGTGTGTGTTTCCATGTACCACTACTTACTTGGTCTACTTGTTACATTCGTGAATTTGTGAATCTTTTTCAACATCATTGAGTCTCACTAACAATTGCATAATTTTTTGTGCCACCATCCTAACTGAGCTCCACTATAAGCTTTAATTGTGTAGGTGTGAGAACCGATGAGAATTGGTACCAATTGTGCTATTTCCGTGTTACACATTTGAGTGATCATTGATCCATCTTCAACATCAGTCAAGGTACATTTGGTATAAGTTCTTCTCTTTATCCCACTCACATATTTGCTTGGAATGATGGATAGGCCTAGTTCTTCTACCAACCCACTCTTCATTGAGCAAGACGACGACATGACCTCCTATGTCACCAAGAGCCACCTCTTCGGTGCACAATGGGCTTTGCATCAAGAACAACAAGCAATGAGCGACCGCATTGACAATCTCGCCACCAACTTGCGACTCTTCGAGCAACATACAAGAGTCTACTTCGACAACAAGCTCGACGAACACAAACAAGAGAACGATGCAAGAATGGACGAGATTCGTGCCTTGTTGATAAACCGCTCTTCTACCACTTCATCCTACTCAAGACGGAGTCGCTCGAGTCGACACTCCGATGACACCATCTCTGGCTCAAGTACACCAACATCTAACACTCTTCGATGAGCCGCGCGCCAAGACCATCAAGCAAACGGCAATCCTCTACATGGCATTGATCCTCTCAACTTCTAGCGCAAGAACATAGACATCACCAAAATCAAGCTACCTTTGTGCAAGCACAAGAAAGGCAACGCCAACGCCAACAAGAAGAGGAAGAGTGAGCGCGACAACGTCAAGAACAACAACGACGTGAAGCTCAAGCACTTGAGGCGTAACGTGCCCTTCGAGAATCAAGTCGAGCCGTAGCCACGCACAATCGGCATACTCGTGAGCAACAAGAAGCACTTCGTGAGAAAGTTCAAGAAAGAATATATCAAGCTCGCATGCAACGTCAAGCTCCTCAAGCTCATCCACAAGCTTGACAAGGACCTCAAGTTCTTCATGAGCAACATGAGGTTGACAATCCTTCACGCCAAGAGCAACATGAGGTTGACAATCCTCCATGCCAAGAGCAACATGAGGTTGACAATCCTCCACGCCAAGAGCAACATGAGGTTGACAAGCATCCACGTCGAGGACGTCATCATCACCCTCGACCCCAACACAATGAAGAGCAACGCTATGGCAAGCTCAATTTCACCATGCCCAAGTTCACCGGAAGCAATGATCCCGAAGAGTACCTATCATGGGCATTGAAGGTCAACAATATCTTTCGTTTGCACAACTATGAGGAAGAGAAGAAGATCGCCATGGCATCCCTTGAATTCCAAGACTATGTACTCATTTGGTGGGAACAAGTCCTTGAGCACTGAGAAGCAAGAGGTGAACTACCCATCACCACATGGGATCAACTGAAGGATGTCATGAGAGCATGCTTCGTGCCAACATACTACAACCGCGACCTCTTCAAGAAACTCCAACTCCTCAAGCAAGGAACAAAGAGCATTGAAGAATACTACAAAGAAATGGACATTACCATGATACGAGCCAATGTCATGGAAGATGATGAGCAAACTATGGCCCATTTATTGAATGGACTCAATCATCCTATCAAGAAGATTGCCGCTTCCAACCCTACTCCAACCTCATCGAGCTAGTGCATCAAGCTACCAAAGCGGAACGACAAGTGCAAGATGAATTCAAGTTCGCCAAATACTCTTCCAAGAGCTACGGCTTCTCCAACAACCAAGCTTCAATGACTCCTACCTCGACAAAAGCTTCAACAAGCAACAACGACAAGTCAAATTACAAGAAGACTTCGACAACCTCAAGTCGTCCTCCGACTACAAGCAACTTCAAGCCGAGAGCTTCATCATGTACTCCAACCGATGAGACCATCAAGACAAGTTCCATCAAATGCTTCATATGTGGAGGCCAAGGCCACAAGTCCTTCGAATGCACCAACAAGCGCACCATGATCCTCAACGACGACAGAACCTATGACTCCATGAGTGAAGAGGAAATGGAAGCCCTTGAGCAAGTGGCCATGCACCGGCAAGTGAACAAACATGAAGATGATCAAGTCTTTTGTGATGAAGATTCAAGCCCCGCTCTTGTTGTCTCCAAGGTTTTGACTCTTCAACATCAACAAGACGAAGACCAAAGATGCCATATCTTCCACACCAAGGCCGACATCAATGGAAGATCAGTGAAGGTCATCGATGGAGGGAGTTGCTGCTATGTCTTGAGCTTGCGTTGGTTTTCCTCGAAGAGGAGAGGGTGATGCAGCGATAGTAGCGTAAGTATTTCCCTTAGTTTTTGAGAACCAAGGTATCAATCCAGTAGGAGGCTCCTCAAAAGTCCCACGCACGTACACAAACAAACAAAGAACTCGCAACCAACACAATAAAGGGGTTGTCAATCCCTTCACGGCCACTAGCGAAAGTGACATCTAATAAAGATAGTATGATAAGATAGATATATTTTTGGTATTTTATAATATAGATGCAAAAAGTAAAGATGCAAATAAAAGTAGATTGGAAGCAAATATGATAAGAGATAGACCCGGGGGCCATAGGTTTCACTAGAGGCTTCTCTCGAGATAGCATAAGTATTACGGTGGGTGAACAAATTACTGTCGAGCAATTGATAGAAAAGCGCATAGTTATGAGATTATCTAGGCATGATCATGTATATAGGCATCACGTCCATAACAAGTAGACCGACTCCTGCCTGCATCTACTACTATTACTCCACACATCGACCGACTCCTGCCTGCATCTAGAGTATTAAGTTCATAAGAATAGAGTAACGCATTAAGCAAGATGACATGATGTAGAGGGATAAACTCATGCAATATGATATAAACCCCATCTTGTTATCCTCGATGGTAACAATACAATACGTGCCTTGCAACCCTTTTTGTCACTGGGTAAGGACACCGCAAGATTGAACCCAAAGCTAAGCACTTCTCCCATGGCAAGAAAGAACAATCTAGTAGGCCAAACCAAACTGATAATTCGAAGAGACTTGCAAAGATAACTCAATCATATATAAAAGAATTCAGAGAAGATTCAAATATTATTCATAGATAAACTTGATCATAAACCCACAATTCATCGGATCTCGACAAACACACCGAAAAAAGAGTTTACATCGAATAGATCTCCACAAGAGAGGGGGAGAACATAGTATTGAGATCCAAAAAGAGAGAAGAAGCAATCTAGCTAATAACTATGGACCCGTAGGTCTGTGGTAAACTACTCACAACTCATCGGAGGGGCAAGGATGTTGATGTAGAAGCCCTCCATGGTCGATTCCCCCTCCGGCAGAGTGCCGGCGAAGGATCCAAGATGAGATCTCGCGGATACGGAAGGTTACGGTGGTGGAAATTGTGTTTCGTGGTGCTCCTGGATGTTTTCGGGGTACGTAGGTATATATAGGAGTAATAAGTACGTCGGTGGCCGCCTGAGGGGCCCACGAGACAGGGGGCGCGCCCTACAGGGGGGCGCGCCCTCCTATCTCGTGGAAGCCTCGACTGCTTCTTGACTTGCACTCCAAGTCCTCTGGATCACGTTCGTTCCAAAATTCACGCTCCCGAAGGTTTCATTCCGTTTGGACTCCGTTTGATATTCCTTTTCTTCGAAATATTGAAATAGGCAAAAAAACAGCAATATGGGCTGGGCCTCCGGTTAGTAGGTTAGTCCCAAAAAATGATATAAATGTGTAAAATAAAGCCCATAAACATCCAAAAGGGGTAATATAATAGCATGGAACAATCAAAAATTATAGATACGTTGGAGACGTATCAGTTGCCATAACTTGGCAAGTGAAGAACTATGCTCTAAGCTCCAATTGGTCAGGATGAAGCACCCGCATCCCTACAAGGTCCAATGGCTAAGCGACACGGCACTGTCCAAGTTGAGCATATGGTGCAAGTTTCCTTCAAGATTGGAGCATACAAAGACACGTTGGAATGTGATGCCGTTCCGATGTCCGTTTGCCACCTCCTTCTTGGTCGACCATGGCAATTTGACCAAGGCGTCATCCACAACGGGCGAACGAATCACTATAGCTTCAAGATGAAGGGAAAGGAGTACGTGCTACGACCTATGTCTCCAAGTCAAGTGATTGCCGACAAGCAAGCCACCCATCATGGAGAGAATAGTGAGCGAGCGAACCACCAAAAAGAGGGTGAGCGCCACAAGCCAAAATCAAATGCCTCCATGATGAGCGACAACAAAAACTTAGTCCTATTTGCTACCAAACATGAGATGAGAGAAGTGTGTGAGAACCCATCAAGTGTTATGCATTATGTCCTCTTGTGCAAGGACGAGGCAACTACAACTAACACCTCACACAATCTACCTTTAGTGTTGTCTTCTCTTTTGGAGGAATTCCAAGATGTATTCCCCAATGAGCTACCTCTGGGTCTACCTCCATTACGAGGAATCGAACACCGCATCGACCTCATACCCGGAGCACCCCTTCCTAACAAGGCACCCTACCGCGTCAACCCCGAGGAAACCAAGGAGATCGAACGACAAGTACAACAACTCATCGACAATGGCCATGTGCGAGAAAGCTTGAGCCCATGTGCCGTACCGGTAATCCTTGTTCCTAAGAAAGATGGCACCTATCGCGTGTGTTCCAATTGTCGTACCATCAATGCTATCACCGTTAGATATCGTTACCCCATTCCATGCTTAGATGATATGCTAGATGAGCTTAGCGGAGCCACCATTTTCTCTAAGATTGACCTTAAGAGTGGCTACTACCAAATACGCATACAAGAAGGTGACAAATGGAAAACCACATTTAAGACCAAATTTGGCTTATATGAATGGCTTGTTATGCCAATGGGTTTATCTGAAGCACCCGGTACTTTCATGTGAGTCATGCATTTTGTTCTTAGGCCATACATTGGTGTATATATTGTGGTCTATTTCAATGATATCCTTGTCTTTAAAAAATCCCTCAAAGATCATGTCACCCATCTTAGAACCGTTTTACAAACCCTTAGGAAAGAGTGCCTTTATGCTAACATGGACAAATGCCTTTTTGGTGTTGATAAGCTTGTTTTCTTGGGTTTTGTAGTATCTTCTAAGGGTGTGCATGTATCAATGCTATTAAAACTTGGCCACAACAAACCAACTTGCAACAAGTGCAAAGTTTCCTTGGCCTAGCCGGTTTCTATCATACATTTGTTAAGGATTTTAGCACCATTGCTTCTCCTTTACATGCTTTGAGTAAGAAGAATGCGCCTTCTGTTTGGGGACCATCCCAAGATACCGCATTCAATGAGCTTAAGAATTTGCTTACACATGCTCCTTTGCTTGCATTACCAAACTTTGATAAACCGTTTGAGATACATTGCGATGCTAGTGGGTACGGCATAGGAGGTGTGTTAATGCAGGAGAAGCGCCCCATAGCTTACTTTAGTGAGAAACTTTCCGGAGAGCAACTCAATTATCCCATATATGACAAAGAGATTTATGCTTTAGTGCGAGTTTTGTGTGAGTGGGAACATTATCTTCGCCCTCGTGAATTCATCATCCATACCGACCATGAAACTCTCAAGTATCTTAAGGGTCAAACTAAGTTGAATAAGCGTCATGCTAAGTGGAGTAAATTCATAGAGTCTTTTCCTTATGTCATCAAGTACCTTAAGGGAAAATAAAATGTTGTGGCAGATGCGCTTTCCTGCAAATGCATGCTTATTACTAAACTTGAATTCAATGTCTTTGGCTTTGAGCACATAAAAGTCTTGTATGCGCATGATCCTACTTTTCCCATTCCATATGCCAAATGTTCGACGCATACATCTTGGGAACGCTATTACCTCAAGGATGATCTTATGAGAGCTAAAAAACTATGTATCCTCGAGTCTTCTCTTTGTTTGTTACTTTTGCAAGAGGCTCATGGAGGAGGACTAATGGGACACTTTGGATGTGACAAGAAATTCACCACGCTCTACAAGAACTACTTTTGGCCCAAGATCTTTAGCGATGTCTCACGCTTCACCAATCGATGCTCGACATGTCGCAAAGCTAAGTCAAAAGCTCAATCCCATGGTCTTTATATTCCCGTTCCAATTCCATATCACCCATGGGAAGATATTAGCATGGATTTTGTGCTTCGTTTGCCTAGAACTAGAAATGGCAAAGATTCTGTGTTTGTTGTTGTGGACCGATTCTCTAAGATGGCGCATTTCATCCCATGTAACAAGATAGATGATGCTTCACATATTGCAAATATTTATTATAGGGAAATCTTGCCTCTCCATGGAGTGCCAAAGATGATTGTCTCGGACCGCGACATCAAGTTCTTGAGTTACTTTTGGAAGACTCTATGCGCCAAGCTCAGAATCAAGCTCTTGTTTTCTTCGGCATACCATCCTCAAACCGACGGCCAAACGGAGGTGACGAACCGTACGCTCTCCACTCTACTATGCTTGTTGATCAAGAGGAACATCAAGGAGTGGGAGGAGTGTCTACCCATTGCCGAGTATGCCTACAACCGAGCAAGGCATTCAACTACCGGCAAGTCCCCCTTCGAGGTCGTCTACGGTTTCAACCCATTGTCCCCATTGGACATTCTCCCTTTACCGCTACAAGAGTGCATCAACATGGACGCGAGTACACGAGTGACCTACCTGAAGAAGATGCATGAAGATACAAGGCACACCATCAAGCGCCAAGTACAACGACTCGCAACCAAGCTCAACATCAACAAGCAACCCATGATATTCGATGTTGGAGATCTTGTGTGGCTACACCTTCGCAAGGAACACTTCCCTAGCGAACTAAAGTCCAAGCTTCTACCTCGAGCCGAGGACCATTCAAGGTGCTAGCACGCTACAACCACAATGCATACAAGATCGATGTCCCACGTGACAAGTACAACGTGAGCGACATCTTCAACATCAAGGATCTCTCTCCCTACCATGGTGATGAGGCTTTCGATCTGAGGTCGGATCTTTCCCAAGGGGGGAGATGATGCGGAGCATCCCACGGTCATCCCCATGGACCATCCTACATCTCCCATGACACCACTTGGACAAATGACAAGAGCTCGTGCGATAGCTATCGAAAACGAGGTTAACTCTCTCCTTGTTGAACTCCCCTTTGACCCACTTGAGACATGGCTACTACCTCAAATGGAGATGCTTTGTGTGCTTAGGTACCAAGGAAGCAACCAAGGAGAAGTTATGGTGCAAGTTGGACATCAAGAGCATGAAGAGAATCTGCCAGCCCAGAAATCCTGGTACAACCGCCCATGTACCGCCCAACTACCGCCCGGGCGGTACAACCGCTCGACTACCGCCCAAAAACCAGCCCAGGTTCTGTGATTGAGCGGTGCAAGGCCGGTACAGCACCAATTTATTGCTGTAACAACCAAAAGATTGGTACAACCGCCTAAGGGAGTCCTGTACTAGGGGGTCCTCGGGCGTCCGACCTATTCAATATGGATCGGACTAATGGGCTATAAATATGAAGGTAGAAGACCACCTCCCGTGTCCAGTTAGGACTCCTGTATGCGTGAACGGCAAGATTAGGTGTTTGGATATGCTATTTCCTTTCTCTATAAACCGACCTGTACAACCCTAGGTCCCTCCGGTGTCTATATAAACCAAAGGATTTAGACCGGATGCAAGATCATAATATTCATAGGCTAGACAAGTTAGGGTTTAGCCATTACGACCTCGAGGTAGATCAACTCTTGTAACCCCTATACTCATCAAATACAATCAAGCGGGACGTAGGGTTTTACCTCCTTTAAGAGGGCCCAAACCTGAGTAAACATTGTGTCCCTTCGCCCAGTGTTACCATTGATCCTTAGACGCACAACATGGGCCCCCTACCCGAGATCTGCCAGTTTTGACACCAACATTGGTGCTTTCATTGAGAGCTCTATTGTGTTACCAATAGAAGGATTGATGGTGCACCTCTTCATCAATGATGATATTGTGTCGAGGAAGACTTTACTTCCCAGACAGGTCTTCGTGTTTGGTGGCTTTGTGCTACGTGCAGACTCGGCCGGCCACCTTGAGCAGGTTGATAGTTATGCCCCCGGTCACCAGATCAGGTTTGGAATTTGAATTACGTCACTGATATCCGAGGGGATCTGATCTTTGAGGGGTTCGCGGCCCTGACTGCTGCTCCCCACCCTCATGAAGAGGGCCCTTCGGATCCGCTATCAGAACTCGTCAAGGGGTCAATGTTCACGCCTGCCTCGGTCTTAGATCCAGGGCAGATCGTGTTGTCCGACCTCGCCGGACTCTCTCCTATCATGGAACTCTCAGTCGGAGACCCATATGCGATCGCACCGTTGGTAACCCCGGAGTCAAATGGGACTCTCCCAGTCATCAGAGAGCCGGACTCGCCTCTGGATGATAACTATGAACTATCGAGGTCAGTGTCCATCGGTCTCTATCTAGTACCTGGCCCCGCATATCCGCAGAATTCTATCCAGTTTTCGCTCTTAGACGAAGCACTAGGATTAATACAATCCCTCACCATTACGGAAGCCTTGCCTCCGAACTACACCCATCACAGGCTGGGGGCTGAGGCTGGGGAATTTTACACCCCACCAACCACCCACTTAATAGCCACTGTCGAGGATTTAACCCACATGCTAGACTACGCCTCCGAAGACATCGACGGTATGAACGATGATGTCGACGCCGAACAAAGCCAAAACCCGCCAATTATGGGGCGTTGGATGGCCACTTCTACTTACGATTTATATATGGTGGACACTCCTGTGGAAAAGGACGACAATGGCGTTCAAGATCTAGGCAAGGAAAAGCCAGTCGATGAACCACCAAAGCACCGGCGTCAGCGGTGCCACTCACGATCGCGTCGAGCAAAGGATAGTACTACTGGCACCAGAGATAATGAAACCCCGGACAACGCCAAGGATCGCGACCACCCCATCGAGCCCACGTCCAAACAGGACGAGAGGGAGGCGGGTCAGTACAGCCCCAAACACGCTGATCACGAGGACTCAGAGGGCAACAACTACTTACCTGCCTCCGAAGAGGATGTAAGCCTTGGTGATGAAGATTTCATTGTCCCTGAGGAACCCCTCGAACAAGAACGCTTCAAGCAACAACTCATCGCCACTGCGCGGAGCCTAAAAAAGAAACAGCAGCAGCTTCCAGCTAAACAAGACACGCTCAATGATAGATGGACTAAGGTCCTAGCCGTTGAAGAGTACGACCTTGAGCGACCAGTAAAGAGTTACCCCAAGCACAAGTTGCTTCCGCAATTCGACGATGAAGCCCTCGAGCCAATTCCGTCGAAACACAATTATGCTGATCAACCAGACTGACCACCACGTGGACGGGACAAAACGGCCTATCACGCCGAACACCAGCCCGCACCACCTCGCCATAGAGGCAAGGAGACAGCGGCACGAGACTATACTTATGACCTACATCAGGACCTGGCTAATAAAGCCGGTCAGACCAGATCAATCTATGGATCCAGAGGACGTGCTCCGGAACGAGATGACAGCCACCAAACCTGGCGGATCAACATCATCAAGTTCGAGGTTAGCACCAAACACAGATGTCATCCGAACTACGTCACGATGTAGCCAGGTATAGAGGTTCCGCACACTCTATGTGCTTTACTGATGAAGTAATGCAACACCAATTTCCGGAAGGGTTTAAACACGTAAACATCGAACAATATGATGGAACAACAGACCCTGACGTCTGGATTGAGGATTTTCTTCTCCACATTCACATGGCTCGCAGAGATGACCTCCACTCCATCAAATACCTCCCCTTGAAGTAGAAGGGACCAGCACGGCACTGGTTGAATAGCCTCCCAGAGAAATCCATTGGGAGCTGGGAGGATTTAGAAGACGCTTTCTGGGACAACTTTCAGGGCACTTATGTCCGGCCTCTGGATGCCGATGACCTAAGTCACATAGTCCAGCAACCCAAAGAGTCAGCTCGCAAACTTTGGAATCGGTTCCTCATTAAAAAGAACCAAATCATGGACTGTCCATATGCCGAAGCCTTAGCGGCCTTTAAACACAGCATCCGTGATGAATGGCTCGCCCGACACCTCGGGCAGGAAAAGCCGAAAACCATGGCAGCCCTGACAACACTTATGACCCACTTCTGCGCAGGCGAAGATAGCTGGCTAGCTCGTGGAAGCAATAGTTCCAGCGACCCCGGCACCTTCGAGGCCAGGGACGGCAATGGTAGGCCACGCCACAATAAAAACAAACATCGGAATAACAATGATGACACCGAAGACACGACAGTCAATGCCGGATTCAGTGGTTCTAAATCCAGTCAACGGAAGAAACCTTTCAAGGGCAACAAGGATGGTCCATCCAACTTGGACAAAATCCTCGAGAGGCCCTGTCAGATTCATGGCACCCCCGACAAGCCTACTAACCATACCAATAGAAATTGCTAGGTTTTCAAACAGGCCGGTAAGTTAAATACCGAACACAAGGGGAAGGGACCTCCAAGCGAGGACGACGATGAGCCCCGTTAGTCGAACACCGGGGGTCAGAAGCAGTTTCCCCCAAAGTAAAAATAGTGAACATGATCTACGTCACCCACGTACCCAAAAGGGAGCACAAGCGCGCACTAAGGGACGTCTACACCGTAGAGCCTGTCGCCCCAAAATTCAATCCATGGTCAGCATGTCCGATCACCTTTGATCATAGGGATCACCCAACTAGTATCTGTCACGGGGGTTTGGAAGCCCTGGTGCTCGATCCTATCATCGACGGATACCATCTCACTAGAGTCCTTATAGACGGCGGCAACAGTCTTAACTTGATCTATCAAGACACTGTCTGCAAAATGGGCATCGACCCGTCAAGAATCAAGCCAAGTAATACCACCTTTAAACGAGTGATACTCAAGATGGAGGGCCGTTGTACGGGCTCACTAACACTGGAAGTGGTATTCGGCTCTTCCGACAACTTCTGTAGTGAAGAACTGATCTTTGATATCGTCCCTTTCTGCAGTGACTATCATGCACTGCTTGGACGAACACTTTATCCCATTTCAATGCGGTCCTGCACTATGCTTATTTGAAGCTTAAAATGCCCGGACCGTGGGGCGTCATCACAGTTAATGGAAATATGGAGCGCTCCCTCCGTACTGAAGAGCACACCATGGCCCTAGCAGCCAAGGTATACGGCAGCCTCATCAAGCCAAACAATTCATCGGCTATCAAGACCAATGACATTGTCAAAAAGGTCTGATCCGCACCAAATGCAGATAGCTCGGCGGACCTGGACCTCAAATAGCAATTCTACCTCCGTCGACTGTCCCATAAGGCCGCGGTATATGTATCGCGCATACATAACTACGCACTTAAAATACCTTGGGCAACGCCGGAGGCACACTGCGGGATAGGTCCATAGTACGGCTCGACCCTATTCGAACCTCACATACCTTTTTTTCATCTTTCACTCCAGATTTTTTCGAAAACCTAAAAGTTGTATGGTTGCATGAGGGCTCCCTCTTCAGCCCCTCTCTCTCTTCTTTACAGACAACCATCTTGCATCTCCTCTCAAAGGACTCACTACTAAGGAGAAACGGCGCAGATGTGCGGTAGGGTACCATTGGGATCTTCAAACCATTACTCTAAGGCCCTCTGTAAACCTTTCCCTTATGCAAATTTTCTGGCATGTAACATGACCTTGATATTCATGACACTATTTGTCTAAACATGTCTTGATGTACTCATAAGGATATAACGGAAGCAAATGATCACCACCTTTTGTTTGGTATGCATGTTACATTAGCATATGTATTCCCTCCTTACTTCTGATTGATGTACGTGCTTTAGCCCGGCCTTCGCGCCGAGGGCTATTTTTGGCCCCGCACATTTTAAAGCCCAAACACCTATAGGGAATTCTTCGGCGTCCTGGATATCGCATTATATGCATCGGTTCCGATTCATGTCTTTGGTCTATAGTTGGGTTGCCCGGCTCCTGTGCTTACCACCTTACGTTCCGCCAGTTCGGCTAAGGTAGTAAAGGGAGAACTACTGCGATTGTATTTCTGGTTCGTCCGGTTAAGTACCTCAGTAGAGAAAGCCGAAAAGTGACCGTCATGATAAGCGAGAGATGGTTAGCGATCCGGTGACTCAGTGTTATACTACAGATCGTTAGCAATTCTTGCCGTGTCACACTAGGGGCTGGGACTCGGCCAGCCGCGTTGCAAAGGCACCATAATCCGGATTGCCGCCCAACACAACAGGGGTTACTAATTAACCCCACCAATAGACTCCTATAGCTAAGTAAAGGTAATAAAGCCGCATAGTCTGATTGCCTAGTTCCCCGCACGGACGCCTCCTTTAAGGACCAAGACGTTGGATAAAGTGCATCCATGCGTTCACAAACACCCCTGTACTACTTACATGGGGGCAGAAGCTGACGACTCGCAACCTTTAGAAGCATAAATAATAAACGGCCGCACAGGAGGATAAAATTAACACAAAAGGCGCAATCATAGTGCGGATTCATAGCATGGTTTCTGCCACCCGAGTACATTTAATCAAACATAACATCCTTTGAACATTGGCCCTCTACTATTCGGGCCCCTTCTAGGACATCTTCAAAGTACCTCTCCGGCTTCCAGTGATTCTTGCCCTCGGGCGGACCTACGCTCGCCACTTTGGTGGCCTTCATCTTTGCCCATTGCATCTTGACACGGGCAAAGGCCATCCGAGCACCTTCTATGCAGGCCGACCGCTTTATGGCGTCCATCCGAGGACGTACGTCGACAAGCTACTTCACGAGGCTGAAGTAGCTACTAGGCATGGGCTCGGCTGGCCAAAGTTGGACCATCGGATCCTTCATGCCCAAGCCGGCCAGCCTATGCAGCTCAGTCAGCCGCTGCAGCTGGTCGCTAAGGGGCGTCAGATGCTCTGGTGCAAGATACTGCGACCAGAACAACTTCTCAGTCGAGCTCCCCTCCTTGGCTCGGAAGAACTGCGCGGCATTGGCAACACTCCTCGGAAGATCCGCAAACGCGCCTGGAGAACTCCAAACTTGGGTCAGCAAGATATACCTCCTACTCCCAAATTTACTCTGCAGAAGAAAGGCCTTACCTATGGGTGTATTAACGAGTTGCTCGGCTCGTTAAGCTCGTGCTTGTTAAGCTCATGCTTGTTAAGGCTCGGATCGTTAAGCTTGTTAAGATTAACGAGCAGAAAACTCTGCTCGGCTCAGTTCATTTGAAGCTCGTTAAGCTCGTGAGTGCTCGTTAACAGATTATGATGTTTTGCAATCTACAGGATGAGTGTCTAATGTGGTTTTCAAGAAGAAAAATGGTGACTACAAAAGGAAATGCACTAGTTTCTTACCTCCTATGTAGATTAGATTAAATAGATGAGCTGAGGTGCTACAAAAAAACTTTGTCACGTAAGATGAAAATATGTGTTGTGTTGTTACTAACGAGCTTAACGAGCTACTCGTGAAACTTGTTAGCTTGTTCGTTAAGCTCGTTAAGCTTAACAAGCTGAAATGGATGATTGGCTCTATTCATTAAGAAGCGAGCCACGAGCTTAACGAGCCGAACTATTGAGCGATCATTAAGCTCGCGAGCTACGAGCTTTTGGTCAAGCCCTAGCCTTACCAGCCGCTATCTACCTCGCCTGCTGGATCTCCTGGCGAGCACTCTGGGACTCAACTCGGGCCTCCTTAACATCCTGGAGAGCCTTGGCGAGTTTGGGTGCTTGGTCCGAAGTCTTCTGCTCCAAGGACTCGCACTTGGTGATGGCGTCCTTGAGCTCTTGCTCGACTTCGACCACCCGAGATTCATGTTGACGGTGGGCGGTTTGCTCCGCCTCCAGCTCCTTAGCCACCTTTTCAGTGGCTACTTTATTCGCCTCTGCCTCCTTCTTGGCCTGGGCAAGTGCGCCTCTGAGGGACTTGACCTCAGCTCCGCCAACTGTGACCATAATCATAAGATCAAATGAGTTAAAAGACTCACCATACATATCACTACTAATATATAAAATTTTGATACCTTCACTACAAAAAAAATACACTTCCGTGATGATACGTGTTTGTCATAGTAGGTCGCGTTTTTTGTCATGCATGTACATCCATGACAAATTTATGACAGAATCAAGATAGTCATACATGTGCTGTCGTAGAAGTGTTCCATGACATTACCAAAATTATCATCACGGAAGTGTCCACTTCCATGACAATAAATCACGCGTCACAGAATTGCTTTTGTCAAGGGTGACCGACACGTGGCATCCACCATAATGGAACACCGTTAAGCCATCGGGTCGGGTTTTGGATCCGATAACCTGTTAACAGCCCCGAGCAATGGGAAATTTCCACGTGTAAAATTCTTATTGGCCAGATGAAACACGTGTCAGCTCGTCAGTGGGTCAGATAGGCGCCTATGATATGTCGACACGTGCCACGGCCCACCACTGTCCCATTTAGCTTACAAAGCCGGCCCGTTTGACTTGGTCAAAAGTTAACGGGCTGGCCCATGAAAAGCCTGTTAACGGTCTCTTCGCAAATAGCCCATTTTACGGCCCGTTAGGCACTAAAGGAAATCGGCCCAACAACGTCATGTGGCCCGTCAAATATAACACCAGACCATTTCACTTTCGGCCCATGTATGGCCCACAACGTCTTTCAGCCCATATGAGGCCTTCGTATCTTTCGGCCCTTTACAGGCCCACGGTGACTCTAGCCCATAAACAGTAATTTTCTTTGTACCCATTAACGGCCCGTGATTTACATGGGCCATTTCCAGCCCGTGTTAGCTTTCGGCCTATTGACGGCCCATACGTTCTTGGGCTCCTTTTCGGCCCTCGATTACTTCCGGCCTGTTACTGGCCTGTTCCCCTAATGGGCCAAATTTGGCCCATGGCAAGAGTCGGCCCGTTACTGGCATGTTCCCCAAATGGGCCAAATTCGGCCCATGGCAAGAGTCGGCCCGTTACTGGCCTATTACCCTAATGGGCCAAATTCGGCCCATGGCAAGAGTTGGCCCGTTACTGGCTTGTTACCCTAATGGGCCAAATTCGGCCCATGGCAAGAGTCGGCCCGTTTCTGGCCAGCCCGTCCTATATTCTGGCCCATTAACGACCCGTTATGCCTGTGACAGAATTAAGCTTTTGCTGTCCTACGGCATGTTAACGGCCCATTACCGTGTTGGGCCGATACCAATTACGCCCGATTACGGCCCATGTAGACCAATTTATCCGACGGCCCGAGGCCCATTTATCGACGGCCCGAGGCCCACCGATTACATGCCCATTTATCGACGGCCCGTAGGAGACCCATGGATCCTACGGCCCGTATATGGCCCATGGGTAGTTGCGGCCACTAGCAAACCAGGGAAAAAGAAGACTAGGAAATAAATAAGGCCCAAATTAACACTAGGCTATTAAGGCGATTGCACATATTACATCCACTCGGCATCAAAGATCGCCACCAGTGCAAATATAGGGAACACCCTACACTATACAAAAATGGATTGCTGTTTTCTTCAACCAGTGGCTGCCCGTTAAGAATAAATTTTGTATCGCACCAAAACAAATTACAACTATATAACAAAAGGAAGGTTGGCATAAAACTTAATAGTCTAGCAGATAAATGCACCACCAGAAGTTCAGAAGCTCGGTTCATTTGACCTGACTGTTATGTTTTCATGCAGTATTGTCCGAGGAACACCATAACCCTCGCGTTCATTTCCCCTAGGCTCCTGAACAACATAGCAAATGTCTGATAGTCTGGTTTCAAAACCATGCATATCTTGGCGACATTGAGCAATGTTTCTCCTTGTTTCACAAAGGGCCTCTGTTAGGGAATGGACTTGTGTCTGGAGCGCAGATACAACATTGCTTTGAGCTTGCATATCTTGATCATGAGGCAGTTTGGATGATATTGCCTTAACAACCAACCCAGTATTACGCAGGAACGTGCTTTTGGCACTGTTAGTGGACAGGTACTGACCCACTACAGCAAGAGCTGACATTGCGGTTATAGTTGCCTCGCCACCTTCAGAAGGTGGCGGTTCCACCATTTTTTCCATAGCTCGCTGAAAAGTTGAGGTTTTACATTAGTAGTACCAGAACAGAAGATATTAAGGAGGCAGCAAAACAAAACAAAATAGCTTTGGTCTATATACAGAACTTATTCTGGTGAACCCATGTAAAATATTAGTTGTATTTTATTGCAAAGTACATAATAAAACCAGGTTCCAAACATATGACCATGTACCATCGCTAATGTATTGTCTATTTCTTCACATTGTATTGAGGGCTAAGGATAAAGAGACGAAGTTTATAATACGATAAGCATAGTATGACATCATTCATATCACAAAACAACTGATAACAGACAAACATGCAATTGTAACGTTATGTGGGCAAGTCCAGCACGGAACTAGATTACGGGTCAAGATCAAAGGAACATCACTCCTCCCTTTCAAACCTTGTAAGGTGCAATGATACGCTAAGACAATTGTGTATAAAATTGAAAAGAGTAATAGACATTGGCTGCAAACCATGCAGTTCAAGGCACAAGTCAGAGTAAGTAGTAGTTAAAAGGCATGAGGATTAAGGACTTACAACAGCGGCTTTGACTGGTGTAGTCATGCCCTTCTTCTTGCTGGTGTGACAGTCCTTGAAGATTTCCACAGCATTTGGTTCAGGTACTTTTTGGTCCTTGCGGGCTTTCCTCTGCATTTCGAACAAGTCAATATAGATCTGATAATATGGTACAGCAAAAATAGTGAAACAACAACTAATTACAAGAGCCTCGCAGTGTACAATATAGCTACGAGATCCTGTCGTCTGTTGGAATTTCACTTTCATACGGTTGGCCTTGTTCTTTGAACAGTTCACCTGCAAGAAGATAGATTTGTGTGGCACATGCGTCAATAGGGCTTCAACATGTGATCTGATCACATATATATAATGTACCTGATACTTCGGATCAGACCAGTGTTTAACAAGGCCCCTCCAGTCTTCATCCGATATATTTTCCACTGGAGATGTTTGGGAAAGTTCACTGTTAGCCTTGCCTTCAAAGTGAGTTTTCCTCAAGTTATATCGATACTATCGCAGAGCAGACTTGAAAACATGGGTGCAAGCTTGTCTGGTTGCATCATCTTGGCTATCCAACTTGAACCTCTGTTGAAAATTATGGGAGTCTCATTATCAGCAACCTAGAAAGTATGGGACAGAGCAAGACGATATTACTAGTTTCCATACATAACCATACTTACAGATAAATGGTCGAGGAAGGTGTTGAACTGGGTTTCATCTTTGTCATTCCTGTACTGAATCCATGTTGGGAGGATACGTACATGACACCTAACGGCAACCGCTGCCTCTGATACTAACTTGGTTGACTCTGTAGCATCACGTGGCCTTTTTAAACCTAGCTCAAAACGGATCTCCATTCTTCCTCCTCTAGATTTAGTTAACCTATCGAGCATTATCCCTGATGTTTGTTTCCTCTTGCACCTAGGTGCTAGTCCAACAACAAACATAGGAAGTGTTAGTGTACATCAAACTGTGAGACTACATATAAAGAAGCATGCAACTATAACTTGACTCCAGCAACTACCTTCTTGCTGTTGAAGCTCACAAGGTTCATCTGATATTGCCAACTCGTCTTGTGTCAAGAGTGCTTGGGAAGTAGTGTCAGGTGGCAAGGGAGCTTGGGAACGTGCTGCTAGCTCAGTTGACGCACGAGTCTGTCGTGCAGCTGGTAGTACTGTGGTAGGTGTTGCAAGAACTAGGGCTGTCTCTGCTTGTTTGGTGGCAGCTATTTGTTTATGTTTGGCTTTTTTTGCAGTTCGTGTAGCATGGGATGCCGTGTTTGTAGAATTTTCCGTTGGACTTTCACCTTCTATTGCACCATCAGTACCAGCAGAATCTGTAGGATTCATCCGCTTCTCATTCCCTGCCATTCTTTGTTTCTTCCTCTTTCTCTGTGCCATGTTAAGTCAAGCCGACAAGAAAAACGAATAAAATTTAGTTCTTCAGAACAAATTGATACGTGATGCAGACGAATAAAACTTTGATGTTAGACAACCACATGATAGGAGGATGTAATATGCATGAAAAACAGGACGGAAGAGATAACCAGAACTATGATGTGTAAACTAAGAAGAAGACATTTCACCAAATTAGAAGCAATGCAATGGAAGGTAGACACCATATGAAAGATGCTACAAATATCGCTTTGTCAAGTTAACAGTGTCTCAGCATAAATGGCGTTTAAACAAATGTGAAGCAGTACAAGAAATAAATCATATGCAAGATGCAAACAACATCACACTACCATGTTAGAGGTCTCTCGTCATTAGTGCCATTGCATTTTCATAGCATTGCATATTCACAGCTTATGATGTGTAAACTAAGGAGAAGGCATTTCAACAAATTAGAAGCAATGAAAGCTAGACACCATATGAAAGATGCAAATAATGTCACTCTACCAAGTTAAAACTGTCTCGTCACAAGTGCCATTTCAACAAATTAGTAGTACAAGCTAGAAAAGAATGTGAGATGTAACCTATATCACACTCCGAAGTCAAACGTGTCTTATGATAAGTGATTGTTACAGGTTACACAACAGTAGTAATTTGATGTAAGAACATGGTGTGATAGATAGATATTGTATGTTCTAGAAACAGGAACATGTGTCTTATTCAAGTATAATGTGTAAAGTAAGCAAATGGAATTCAACAAAATTAGAAGCAATACAAGCTAGACATCACACATAACATGCAACCACATATAACAGTGCCAAGTTAGAGGGAGCACCAGTGATGCTGCACTAGGGGAGACGTGCTCATCATAAACACAGCTTTGTTGAGTGTCTATGCATGTGTTGTCTTGGAAATCATCTTGGGGGTGTGGAGGAGTAGAAACTGTAGAGGCCCTCCGTTTGGAAGGAGAACCTTTATCCGCTGCCTTGCTAACTTCCTTCCGCTTTATTGATTTTGAATTGTCAAGTAAAACCGACAAGAAAAAGCAATAAAATTCTCTATTCAGAACTCATTCATGCATAATACTGACAATCACTACTTTGATGTAAGGCAAACACATGATACCAGGATGGAATATGTACGAAAAATAGGACAACATGGCATGTTCACAAGTGTTTGTGTAAACTAAGCAGAAACCATTCCAGCAAATAAGAAGAAATGCAAGCTAGACACCACATGAAAGATGCAACCAATATGACTGCCAAGTTAAAATCGTCCCATCATAAATGGAATTTCAACAAATTAGAAGCAGCGCATGCTATAAATCATATGAAAGATGCAACTAATATCGCACTGCATATACTAAAGGTGTCTCATCATATTGATTGATGCAGGATACAAAAAACAATAGTTTTATGTAAGGACATTGTCGGTGTCAAAACCGGCGGATCTCGGGTAGGGGGTCCCGAACTATGCGTCTAGGCGGATGGTAACAGGAGACAAGGGACACGATGTTTTACCCAGGTTCGGGCCCTCTTGATGGAGGTAAAACCCTACGTCCTGCTTGATTGATATTGATGATGTGGGTATTACAAGAGTAGATCTACCACGAGATCAAGGAGGCTAAACCCTAGAAGCTAGCCTATGGTATGATTGTTGTTCGTCCTACGGACTAAAGCCATCCGGTTTATATAGACACCGGAGAGGGCTAGGGTTACATAGAGTCGGTTACAATAGTAGGAGATCTACATATTCGTGTCGCCAAGCTTGCCTTCCACGCCAAGGAAAGTCCCATCCGGACACGGGACGAAGTCTTCAATCTTGTATCTTCATAGTCTTGGAGTCCGGCCGATGATGATAGTTCGGCTATCCGGACACCCCCTAGTCCAGGACTCCCTCAGTAGCCCCCGAACCAGGCTTCAATGACGACGAGTCCGGCGCGTATGTTGTCTTCGGCATTTGCAAGGCGGGTTCTCCTCCATGTTCCATGTGTTAGCCGAATAGTGTCCGGTTACTTCATAAATGTTGTGCTCCTTGGCTTCCACGTCCAATAATGACCCTCTTCCATGTGTTGCATGAATGCGAAAAGCCAGGGTATTTTTACGTTTTACCCCCCTAGCTGCGCGAATAAGCCGCCTATAAGAGAGGCGTGGATCTAGATCCGAATCACACCATCCTCCTTCCGCAAGTACTCATCGAAGCGCATCTGACAAGAATCCATTCCAACATGGATAGTCGATGCGGCTCCTCTTCTCGCGCTCCCAGTCCTCAGCCAGGAGATTGGAGGAGATGCTTAGTCCCGCATAGAGAGTTAGTGACGCTCCAAGCAGAGGGATACCTTCCCCCAGCCTTTATGGTTCCGGTTCGAGCCAGACTGGCCACCTACAAGGGTGGGAAGCAGGCGGAGAGCGTCCCCAATCCCTCCAAAGGAGAGCGGGTATGCTTCGTCCCTTACTTAATAAGGGGACTCGGATTGCCCATACATCCGTATCTCCGGGGGCTCCTGGAGTTCTACGGACTCCAACTTCACCACCTCACACCTGCCTCCATTTTGCACATCGTGGGCTTTGTAGCTGTTTGCGAGCTATTCTTGGGCATCGAGCCCCATTTTGTGCTGTGGAAGAGACTGTTTTGCCTCGTACCCCGTTCTCACGTGGGGTCGATATATCAAGTGGGCGGAGCCGAAATATGGCGCATCGCCGGGACCGGATATCTATCCGGAACCCCGAAGAAGGCGTTCGAAGACTAGCCTTCGGAGTGGTTCTATATGGAGGACGCCCAGCTGCCGGATCCAGTTCGGATCGGCCTCCTGGAGTTTAGCAATGCTCCTTTGAAGAAACGCCTGAGTTGGCGCCCACGGAGCCCTCAACTGGAAGATGATAGGAGCATCCATTATCTGATGGGCCGGATACGGTTACTGGCCCATTCTGGATTAACCATGATTAGAGTCATGGCCACATGCATTATGCGAGGGGTGCAGCCGCTCCAATATAGGGGCTACCCCATGTGGGATTTCAACGGGGAGAATGACGCCACCCGTCATGGCCGCAAGGGGCCGGGATCGGCCGCCGATCTGGTGAAGATCATGTCCGGCTTGTACAAGGGGGAGAAGGAGGACTTCC
The DNA here is from genome assembly GCF_018294505.1 of Triticum aestivum. Taxonomy (NCBI): domain Eukaryota; kingdom Viridiplantae; phylum Streptophyta; class Magnoliopsida; order Poales; family Poaceae; genus Triticum; species Triticum aestivum. Next base: position 178,756,826 of record NC_057804.1, read on the forward strand.
TCCGCACGAGTCCATTGAATGGATTCTCCATGAATAACCCTCGGAGCTGGGTAAGCGGATGTTTATATATCTGATCCGTGCTTTCAAAGATAAGTGTCTTACTTTATGATTTCGACGCAGGAACTGCGCCGGGATGTGGAGGGCATAGAAAGCCCAACTCCACAACCCGAGGATCCGAGAAGATCCCTTGATCCGGGCGCCGGAGAGGATCCGGACATAACGGTGGAACTGATTGATGGGGTGTTCCACCAGCTCAGCATAGACAATGCTCTAGTCGCCATTATGGCTGACCACCCCGGTTTATCCCCGGCTTCCCAGGTGGGTACGACCGAAGTCCTGACACCGTTACCTTTTTAATGCTTATTTCTGACCACCGTGTACCGACGGTGCCTCGCAGGAGGTGCCTTTTTGGCGGGAAGCCCAGCCCGCGGCGACCGACCAACCAAGGTCAGTGCGGCCCAGCAGGCGGAAGAGGAGTGCGGCGCGAATCGAAACGTCGCCGCAAAGGTATGGCGCACCATTGTCCTTTAAGGGAAAGACTCCTGGGAGGTATATTAATGCTCGTGATTCTTCTAGGAAAAAGAGCGCTCGCCGGACTGAGTCCAGAGAGGTTGCCAACCAAGCCTCCGCCAACCAAGCTCCAACGCCTGGTCCGGAGAGGGAGGCAAGCGCAAGGCGCGAGCCGGATGCTCCTCCAACGGAGGATGCCGACAGGTTGTCCGCCACCAGGTCTAAGGTGGAGAGCGCCATGAATCACAGGCGTCGTCGGACAGTTCTTCATGACGCGTGTTTCTCCCCAGAGGCGCTGAATGCCTTTAATGCGGGAGACACAGAGCCACAGAGCAGTATGTAAAAGACATACGGGTGAGGAATTTTAATAGTTATATATGCCAGTAGCCCCCGAGACCTAAAATAGTTAAACTAACTGATTTAAGGATCATTTGTTATGCAGGATCTAACAGAGAAGAATACCCACATGTCCCAGGAGCTTCAAGAATGCAAGGCCCAACTTGAGGCCGCACTAGCCGCTGCCGGGGGAGCCACAGAGACCCGCTCTAGTAATTCATATTTTGAAAAGAGAAATAGTTTATGAAGTGCGGCATGTGTATAGTCTGACAATAATATTGCAGAGGGTGCCGGACTAGATCCGGACAAGCAACATCTGCTGAGCCAGCTGAAGGCCGGCGAGAAGGTGCTTATGAGGGTGTAGCAGGAGAGGAACAAACTCCAAGATGCCAACACCCAGCTGGGTGAAGAACTAAAAGATGTTTGGGTCCAGTTGTCTAACTCCGTAAAGGAGAATCGGTGACTTCGTCGCGGCATTTATAGTAAGTGCTTGAGCAAACTCTTTTGAAAAGAAGAGTTCGGTGAGGAAGTCGGTTGACAGAAATGTGTCTGTAGGTGTGCTCACGGGTCGTTCGACGGAGGAGATGCCTGGTTCCACGGGAGACCCTCTTCCCGAGCTGCTGCAACTGCATGAACGTGTTCGGCAGGCGATGAGCGGCGTCGTTCAGGCCTTATGGCCTTCCGTCTCCCTACCCAAGGGTCTTGGAGGGCTTGCTGAGAAGCTTTAGGGAGTACGGCGACGTCTTCGTCTGTGGAAGATATCATCCTGCCGTCAAGGCGCCAGGGAGGCCTGGGCCATGGTGAAGACGCGGTACCCGAAGTCTGATCCAAACCACATGGCCGAGGTCGGACCTGCGGGGCCCGATGGGAAGGAGATCCCTGTGAGCCTGATGTATGGCCAAGTAGAGTTGGCCGCGAAATATTCCCAACAAGACTGTAAATTAGACAGCCTGTTAGATGGGATTGAAGAGGAGTACAATCAGTCAGTTTGACGATGTAATTTAAAATGACATGTAAAATGCCTTCTAGCCGGATTGTAGATTGTTTGTCTTTGCGGACCTTTTCGCTTCAACCTCGGGACCCAATAGTCCGGAGTGTGTGCGAATACCCTTACAGTTATAAAAAAATCGGGGCATGCATGGAGACAAGGCGTAGGGGTCATAAGTGCTTTATCAGACAAGTGCCCAACTAGCTATGTTATATTACATGGTTAGTAAGAAACATCTTCCAGGGAGAATAGTTCCATTAGGGGTTCCTTTCCCTGGGAGGCATGCCCTAAAGTGCATGACCGGACTGCGAAAAGAGCAGAAAAAGCATCTGGGGGCAGATAAATAAATAAGTAATAAATCATCTTTCAGGTCACCGACCGAATATTCCCTTAAGAACGCTAGCCTTCGGCTTCACCCAGTCTGAGGTACACATCCGACTGACCCGGCAGTAACAATCGCAGAGGTGCTCCCTTTACCTCCTAGCCGAACAAACAGGAACGTAGGGGTAAGCACAGGAGCCAGGCAACCCGGCTTGGCCAAAACTTAAGTTATATTGATGCATATAATGGTGAGTAAAAGGTACATGCGGAAGTATGACACATGTGTTGGGCATGAAGCCCATATAGATAAGCTTCTGTTAAAGAAGCCCCCAGGTATAACGAGTGCGAGTAGCACATCGAGTGAGTGCGAACAAATCGCAGATCAGCCCTCAAGAGGCTTGTACTGAAAGAGGGAGGAAAAAGGAGGGAAAACAAAGGCAGCGAAAAAATATGAAAGGTGGACGGAGGAAGGAGACGAACTCTGAGTCCGGCGCTAGGCGTAGAATCTTTGGAGACGGGCTGCGTTCCATGGGTTTGGCTCGAGTCGGTTGTTAGATGCGTTGCATAGACGATATGCACCACCGGTAAGGACTTGGTCGATGATGAAGGGACCTTCCCACTTGGGCTTAATTTTGTCCTTTTTCTTGTCCGGTAGGCGTAGAACTAGCTCGCCAATGTTGTAAGTTTTGGCCCATACTTCTCTGCTTTGATATCTTCCAGCCTGCTGCTGATAGAATGCGGAACATGATTTTGCCACGTCGCGCTCCTCCTCTAAGGCGTCCAAACTGTCCTGCCGATCCAACTCGGCTTCTCTTTCTTCGTACATGCGCACGCGAGGTGAGTCATGAATTATATCGTAGGGCAAAACTGCCTCGGCGCTGTATACCATAAAAAATGGTGTGAATCCGGTAGTGCGGTTTGGCGTGGTCCGCAGCCCCCAGAGTACGGAGTCGAGCTCCTCTACCCAGTGCGTGTTAGATTCTGTGAGGGACCGCACTAATCTGGGTTTAATGCCGCTCATGATTAGACCATTTGCTCGTTCCACTTGACCGTTAGTTTGAGGGTGGTAGACTGAAGCGTTGTCGAGCTTGATGCCCATGTTTTTGCACCAGAGTTTAACCTCGTCGGCCGTGAAATTCGTGCTGTTATCAGTGATGATGCTGTGGGGGACGCCAAAACGGTGTACTACCCCGGATATGAAGTCTATCACAGGTCCGGATTCTGCCGTTTTAACCGGCTTGGCCTCTATCCATTTGGTGAATTTGTCCACCATGACCAATAAGTATTTGTGCTTGTGGATTCCCCCTTTAAGGGGTCCAACCATGTCAAGCCCCCAGACCGCGAACGGCCAAGTGATGGGTATAGTTTTGAGGGCGGTGGGTGGCATGTGGCTTTGATTAGCAAAGAGCTGGCAACCAACGCATCGTTGGACTAAGTCCTGAGCATCTGCCCGGGCTGTCGGCCAATAAAATCCTGTACGGAAGGCCTTTCCTACAAGGGCCCGGGCTGCAGCGTGGTGCCCGCCGAGTCCGGCGTGAATTTCAGCCAGGAGATTTCGCCCTTCCTCTTCGGAGATACACCTTGGAAGGACTCCGGTTGTACTTTTCTAATAAAGTTCTCCCTCATGGACCTTGTAGGCTTTAGATCGCCGAACTATGCAACGGGCCTCATTTTGGTCTTCGGGAAGTTCCTGCCTGATTAAGTAGGCTAGGAATGGTTCCGTCCACGGGGCAATTACTGCCATTATTTCGTGGGCTGAAGGTGTTATTTCATTGGCTGAGCCACCGATTGTGTCAAAATGTTCTGTGTTGGGTGGTGCAGTTGGTTTCGGGTTGTTATTTCCAGGCTCCTCTTCCCATAATACGGATGGCTTAAAGAGCCGTTCCAGGAAGATGTTTGGTGGGACAGCGTCACGTTTTGCGCCGATGCGTGCCAACACGTCTGCTGCCTGGTTATTATCCCGGGCTACATGGTGGAATTTGAGTCCTTCGAACCGTGCTGACATTTTTAGGACGACGTTACGGTAGGCTGCCATTTTCGGATCCTTGGCGTCAAAGTCTCCATTTACTTGGGATATTGCGAGGTTTGAATCCCTGCGCACCTCTAGGCGTTGAATACCCATGGAGATTGCCATCCGGAGGCCATGTAGAAGGGCCTCGTATTCGGCTGCATTGTTGGAGTCCATGTACATTATTTGAAGTATGTATTGGACTGTGTCTCCGGTTGGGGACGTCAAGACAACGCCAGCCCCCAAGCCAGCCAACATTTTGGAGCCGTCGAAATGCATGATCCAATTGGAATATGCGCCGTACTCTTTAGGGAGTTCGGCTTCGGTCCATTCGGCGATGAAGTCAGCCAAAACTTGCGACTTGATAGCTCGTCGTGGTTTGTAGGTTATGTCAAACGGTAAGAGCTCAATGGCCCATTTGGCAATCCTGCCCGTCGCGTCATGATTATTTATAATATCATTGAGAGGTACTTCGGAGGCCACCGTTATGGAACACTCTTGAAAGTAGTGTCGCAGCTTCCGGGAAGCCATGAACACCGCGTACGCTATCTTTTGATAATGTGGGTACCGGGACTTGCATGGAGTTAAGACAGTGGATACGTAGTACACTGGTTTTTGAAGAGGGAATTTTTGCCCTTCTGTTTCTCGTTCGACGACGAGTACGGCGCTGACAACTTGATGTGTTGCCACGATATATAATAACATAGGTTCGCCCAAGTTGGGCACAGCCAGGACCGGATTTGTTGCCAATATGGCCTTAATTTCTTCGAGTCCGGCCGTGGCAGCATCCATCCATTCAAAGTGTTCGGTGCACCGGAGGAGGCGATAGAGGGGCAGCACCTTTTCTCCCAAATGGGAGATGAAGCGGCTTAGAGCCACCACGCATCATGTCAATTTTTGTATTTGTTTGAGGTCTTTTGGGATATCCAATTGTGACAGAGCCCGGATCTTGGCTGGGTTTGCTTCAATTCCTCTACCGGATACAATGAAGCCCAAGAGCTTTCCGGCTGGTACGCCGAAAACACATTTTTCCGGGTTGAGCTTAATGTCGTATGCTCGAAGGTTGTCGAATGTAAGCCTCAAATCGTCTATTAGAGTTTCGACGTGTTTGGTCTTAACGACCACATCGTCTACGTACGCCTCCACTGTTTTGCCTATCTGGGTGGCCAGACATGTCTAAATCATGCGCTGATATGTTGCACCGACGTTTTTGAGTCCGAAGGGCATTGTGTTGAAGCAGAATGGTCCGTACGGAGTAATGAATGCCGTTGCGGCCTGGTCTTTTTCTGCCATCTTGATTTGATGGTATCCGGAGTATGCGTCGAGGAAGCACAATGAGTTGTGCCCTACGGTAGCATCGATGATTTGGTCGATGCAAGGGAGAGGGAAAGGGTCCTTTGGACAGGCCTTGTTAAGGTCTTTGAAATCGACACAAAGGCGCCAGGATTTGTCCTTTTTTGGTACCATTACCAGGTTGGCTAGCCAGTCCAGATGTTTTATATCTCTAATGAATCCGGCTTCTAAGAGTTTGGCTAGCTCCTCTCCCATTGCCTGTCTTTTGGGTTCGGAAAATCGCCGAAGAGCCTGTTTGACCGGCTTGAATCCTTTTAGGATATTTAGGTTGTGTTCTGCCAGCCTGCGTGGGATCCCTGGCATGTCTAAAGGGTGTCAGGCAAGAATGTCCCAATTTTCCCGAAGGAATTCTCGTAGTGCGGCTTCTACATCAGGATTTAATTGTGCCCCAATGGAGGCCGTCTTTGTAGGGTCCGTTGGATGGACCTGGAATTTGACTATTTCGTCTGCTGGTTTAAAAGAGGTGGACTTAGACCTCTTATCGAGTATCACATCGTCCCTATCCACCGTGGAGTGCAGCGCAGTGAGTTCCTCTGCCGCTAGGGCTTCGGATAATGCCTCTAGGGCCAGTGCGGCTGTCTTATTTTCAGTGTGGAGTGCTATATCTGGATCACTGACAAAAGTGATTATTTCATTGGGCCCGGGCATTTTGAGCTTCATGTACCCGTAATGGGGTATAGCTTGGAAGATTGTGAATGCCTCTCGCCCTAACAAGGCATGATATCTGCTGCCGAATGGGGCCACTTGGAACGTGACCTCTTCGGACCTGTAATTGTCCGGCGAGCCAAACACTACGTCTAGTGTGATTTTTCCTGTGCGGCGTACTTCTCGACTAGGGATTATTCCTCTAAAGGTTGTGCTGCTTCGCTCAATGCGGCTCCAGTCAATGTCCATTTTTTGGAGGGTTTCCTCGTAGATGAGGTTTAATCCGCTGTCGTCGTCCATGAGTACCTTGGTAAGACGAAAGCCGTCCACTATCGGACTGAGGACCAATGCGGCTGGTGCTTGAGCTGTTCAGAATTTAGGTTCGTCGCTAGCATTGAAGGTGATAGCCGTGTCGCTCCATGGATTTGTTGTTGCTACTTGGTAGACTTCGGTGAGGCTGCAGATTGTTCGTTTCCGCATGTTATTTGATGCGAAAGTCTCGAAGACTGTTAATACCATACTGGTACTGTTGGGCTGGTTGCCCAGGGCTAGAAAGCCTTCGCCACTTTTGGCCACCTGTCGTAGTATCCAACATGCTCGAAGGCTATGTATTGGAGTGGCGCCCTCCGTACTGTGGATTTTACAGGGTCCGTTGAGCCATCCCTCCAGCATGGTTCCGTGCCCTTTAGGGGGGTTTTGCTTTTTGGTTTTTAGCCCAGGTGCTTGAGTATGACGCACCCTTTTATTTCGAACTAGGGTTGTATTCAGGGCCGGATTGTCCCAAAACCTGGTTTCGGTTTTCCAGGCACTCTCCATCGCACAGTATTTTTGTACTATGGTCGCCAGATCGGCGAAGCGTGTAACTTCGCGACGACTTATGGCGTTCATGATTCCCTTGTCCGTGCAATTGTTGTAGAAAATTGAGATTGCACTTTCCTCACGGCAGTCTTTTATCCTGTCCATGACCAGGAGGAATCTGGCCCAGTAGTGATGTACTGTTTCATCGGGCTCTTGCCGTATTTGAGGTAGATCGCTTATGTTTGGGTGGGCGGGCAGAATTAAATTCGGAACCCCGCCCGATCTGAGGCTCAAAGGCCGAGAGGTTTCCGGATTTGGAAGCTTGGATTGCTGGATGTTATCCAACAAATCTGGTCCGATGCCTGACTTTAGGTTCAGTACTTGATTGACATCCGTCCCTCCGCGGGAATCCGGCATGAAGGGATCGGGAATCCGGACATAACTAGTCTTTAACATAGAGAAAGAGTCGCCGCGTTGTTCCTCTACCACGACAATGTGGTGGGTAGCCTGGGGAGAATTAATTTCTCTCAGATCGGTTTTAAGCCCAATCTGATCATAGTCCGTGGCGACTCCTAGGGCGGCGATGCGATCCAAGAGCTCATTTACGGAGGAGAGCTCCATCGGATCTAGCTGCTCGGCGAATTCCGAGTTGACGTGAAGATCGCTTTTGATGACTCGAGAGGTCATTGTCGGAGCGGCGGCCGAACAGGCGGTCATAAGAAAACCGCCTAGCCGGATAGTTTGGTCAGGGGCCAAAGCTCCCTTGACGACGGCGCCGTCTTTAAAGACGGGAAAAGGCATCCCTCCTGATTGCGACGGCACAGAGGAACTCTCAATGAAAGCACCAATGTCGGTGTCAAAACCGGCGGATCTCGGGTAGGGGGTCCCGAACTGTGCGTCTAGGCGGATGGTAACAGGAGACAAGGGACACGATGTTTTACCCAGGTTTGGGCCCTCTTGATGGAGGTAAAACCCTACGTCCTGCTTGATTGATATTGATGATGTGGGTATTACAAGAGTAGATCTACCACGAGATCAAGGAGGCTAAACCCTAGAAGCTAGCCTATGGTATGATTGTTGTTCGTCCTACGGACTAAAGCCATCCAGTTTATATAGACACCGGAGAGGGCTAGGGTTACATAGAGTCGGTTACAATAGTAGGAGATCTACATATTCGTGTCGCCAAGCTTGCCTTCGACGCCAAGGGAAGTCCCATCCGGACACGGGACGAAGTCTTCAATCTTGTATCTTCATAGTCTTGGAGTCCGGCCGATGATGATAGTTCGGCTATCCGGACACCCCCTAGTCCAGGACTCCCTCATACATGCTTAATAGACAGATGTACTATGTACTAAATACAGGAAGGCATGTCACATTAACATGTATAATGTCACATTTACAGGAGTATAAGCTAAGCAGACTAGCACATGCAGTTTAACCAGATTGGAAGAATTACAATCTAGACACCATATGCAACATGCAACCACATATCACGCTGCCAAGTTAGAGCAAGCACCTGCAATGCTAGTGTAGGGGAAATGTTGTAATCAACTACAGAGCTACGTTCACTATCTTCATCTAGCATTTCTGTTTCTTGAGAATCATGTCGGGAGGCTGACGCTGCATTCTTTAAATGAGGAGTAGTCCCCTTGCCTGCCTGCCTCGTCATAAGTGATTGATGAGGGATCCACAAGAACATTAGTTTGATGTAAAAACATGGTTAATACACAGATGTACTAGTATGTACCAAAAATAGAAAGGCATGTCATATTCAAAGGTATAATGTGTAAGTTAAGCAGATGCAATTTAACCAAATTGGAAGCAATACAAGCTAGACATCCGGCTGGAGTGGTGAACATGATCATCTAGGACCTGAGAGCCTGGTGGGAGGCGGGCTGCTTCGCCACCATCGCGGATTTTTAGTTGGCTTCCAGGTGATGCCTGTCTTTGCTGGGCTTGTCACTGGCTCGGCCAGTGCCCTGACTAGCTATTTGTCTTCTAGTGCTCACGGGATGGTGGTTCATGTAAAAAATATCTTTCCTTATCTTAATAAAGGACGACTTCGGCCTTTCGAATACAAGCTAGACACCAACATGCAACCACATATGACACCGCAAAGTTAAAGCAAGCACCTAGGATGGTGGTTCATTGCGAGCGAGGTCATCAACTACAGAGCTATGTTTACCGTCTCCATTTGCTGACACTGCACCCTTTATAGCGTTGTAACGTGTCTTGCCTACCCGTATACCAAGCTGAAGCGACTTCTCTCTTTTCTTTGCTACTTCTCTTTCGGCAGGAGAGTCTGAAATACCCTTGCATAAAAACACAATAGTGAGAGTATGGGTGAAGCGTGTGCAGAACTAGTGCACTGTAAAAGTAGCAGATAGCAGGTGGCTTAAAAATAAATGACAGGAGACATATGATAGCTCTACAACATTGCATGGAAAACAAAATTAGATTCTACTCCAATGTGGCGCAGGACGCAGGACGGAACCGAACAAAGGGCCTCACCTCGACCCACCGGACCTCACACGGTGACACACCCTCTGCCCCCACGTCTCATTATCTTCTCACACCCACACACACCAACACAAACACCACACACACAGAAAAATTCTCCTGGTGCCTCTATTCCCCCCCCCTTGCATATACACACTCAAGGGAATGGAATCTCTTGTCGTGATGTCATATTCGTCTCTCTCTCTAGACCACCCTCATTTCTCGTGCTATCTCTCCCACCCCCCCACCCCCCGTCGGCCCCTCTATCCATGCCTCTCTCGAATACGTAATACACACACATACCTCTCTAGGCCCCGCCAAATGCATCAACTACACATTCACACATGTTACATCACGTACCCCATTGATCTAAAAAGCCCTCTCTTCATGTTTATTTTGCATACAACATTCCTTTTGAATAAAGTGTGGCCAAAAAATTATTTTAGAGTTTCTACATATATACAACATTACAAAGTTATATGGAGGAGTACGAACGCTAATTTGCATTGCATTGTGCCCACAATGATATTTATTCCGCACTGTGAATTTGTATATTTTTATACTATATACAAAGTTAGTCATAATAAAGAGAAATGAAGAGCATCTCTCTCTCCATCGCATACCCCTCCCCCCTGTACGGCCCTTTCACGTATGCACACAAAACTATCTCCATGTCCTCTAAAAGTAAGCCCCCAGAAAATTCACGCGTGTTTCATCTTTCTCTCGCGATATATGCAATGACGATCATTGTATTTGAAGTGAAAGCACGATACATACATTGGACTTCATAATCCACTCATTACGGTCACCTTTTATGTTTAGTGGTTATTATACAGTCACGGGCTCACCGTACAACTTTGTATTTGCTCATGAGATGACTAGTTGACCAGTTGAACGCTCCACGTGGCACCTAATCTAGTGTTGCATCACATTATCTCACTAACATCATGCCCACCTGTCCACTTGTACCTACTCTACATCTACACTATTATAAAATACTTAAAATACACTCTTATAAAAAACAGAGTGGTGATGATGGTGTGCCTGCCATCTTGCAATATAGGTCGTCCAATTTATATCTGACGGATAGGAAAGAAACTATGGCAGTTTTGCAAAAAGGTACCCACACACCTCTCCCCATTTGCAAATAAGGCCTTCCCTCGTTCATCCTTTTCTCTCACAAGATAAACAAGTCATATAAATGCATCTTGATGTTACGTGCAACGCACGGGCATCTTGCTAGTAAGAATGAAAACAAATGACAAAAAAATATTTTGATGGTGGTGCGAAGTCATGACCGCGGGCACAGCGGACAAGGTGGCCTTGTATTGGTATGTTGAGCCGTCTGTTTTAACACACAGGAGCTGGTGTGGTGATTATACACACATGCACACATGCACACGAACTCCATCCACGCAACACTCACACAAACACATGCACCCACGCACGCACGCAACACTCATACGTACACACGCAGCCACGCACGCACGCAACACTCACACGCACACACGCACGCATGCATGCACACACCAGTACACCACACGACCAACACACACTCTCACGCTCAAGTGCTCAACCTACACGTGCATGCGCACACATCAGGCCCTGACAGACACATACACAACCAGGTGATTCCCGCGCATGGGTTGGAGCCTTGTCACGCCTGCGTAAATTTGTGTTTATCTGACCTTTTTTCCCTATGCGAACTGACAGGTGGGACCCACAAGGAACGTGGTCAATTTAACTAGTCAACATGGCGCCACATAGACTATTTGGCTGGTCAACAGAGTGCAATCCGATGCTGAACTGTGAGCAAGTGACTGGATAATCACCGCAAAATGTATATAGTGACCGTAATCAGCTTATTCTGAAGTTTGGTGACTGTACTACGCTTTTCTCTCTGTAGGCCCTCCAAAACTACATCTCTACACGTTCTCGCATGTTACATCTAACAACTATGCAATACAACACTACTACTACACTCTAACACAATAAATCATATGTGTTTTTAGTTTTACTAGATATCATATTGTTTCTTATAATTATTCAGTTTGCATACATTAAAATTGCCTTTGAAATGTATGGCCAGTATCATCTACCGCGCGGGAAAAATTCCGCCCTTTCCTGTTTAATCGGGTTTGTATCGATGGATCGTGCGAAACAGCAAAACTATAGTACTATATAGTACAAGTGACAGTTCATTGGGCCGTCGTGTCGTCTATTCCTCCGTCGTAAGAGTGGAGTGCTCACTTTCATAAATCTTCTAGTCCCTTTCACCGACATGTGGGACATCAAGCTACCGGGTCCACGTGCCATACCGGAATACAGTGTAGAGCAGTCGGGGTGAAGCACCCCAGTCATGGCGCCGACATAGTAATGAGCAATGAGGCGTCAAATCACAAAGCTGCACCTTTCCTACAGTTAAGTTGGAGGGACGAAGTAATAATGCTAAAAAAAGAAGTTGGAAGGATGAAGCAACCATCATTTCACTCGTTGCTGAATCTGCTTCTCCCTCATCTTCTTCAACTTAACCACGTGTTGCTTCTGCCGTTGTTCTGACTCATGTGGGACGCGGATCAGCTTGGTCGCTTCTCCCTCATCTTCTTCAACTTAACCACGTGTTGCTTCTGCCGTTGTTCCGCCTCATGTGGGACGCGGATCAGCTTGGTAAAGCACTGACATGTGGGACCGCATGTTAGCAAACCGCCAGGACAACATCCTCCGAAAATAAGAAATCTCCCCCGCCATTCGCGTGGCAAAATCACCTCCTTTTTACTAATCTTTGATTCTATAATTTTTTAGATCAATATAATTGAGATTTTTATAGATAGCACACAGGAGCAAAACCAAGTGGTACGGTTAAGGTCATCCACAATGTGTAGCCAAATGTGAAAATATCTTTTGGCATCGTGGGAACCATTGTGGATGGCGTTGCCAAAGCCAAAAAGATGGAACCGAAGCTCCATCATTGATTGATTGAAGGAATAGAAAAATGCAACGTCTCTCCTCTTTCTCCCATGCTTGGACACATGTAGGAGTAGTACATTATAGAGCATAGAGTATACTCCCCTGTCCCTTCTATCACAAATCACAAAGCAGTGAGGCGTCAAATCACAAAGCACGGACGAAGCAACTATCATTTCACTCTTCGCTGACTCCGCTTCTCCATCGTCTTCTTCGAGAAACCATCTCATCGCACTAGTACTCCTAGTAGTAGTACTACTACCTCCGTCCGGGTTTATTGGTCCCCATTATATTTCGTGCCAAATTTTGACCATAGATTAAACTAACAAAATGTTTATGCATGTCACGAAACATTATATTTTTGAAAACTATGTTCAAATACGAATCCAATGAGATAATTTTTCTTGACATGCATTAACATTTTTTTAGTTAAATCTTTAGTCAAAATTTTACACAAACTACAAAGGGGACCTATAAACCAGGACGGAGGTAGTAGTAAAGGACTTCCTGGATGCAAATAAGGCGGTTGTCTCGGCTTGCAGGCGGCACTTGCGAACGACTTACCGTGGTCTCCCTCAATGGTGTTCTCCGTCGAACGCACTTCGCCAAACCATAAAAAAAAAGTCGTCGACGTCACCGCAATGGGCAAGGAATTCAAATATAGTTACTACCGCCCTTTTTTTGTACACAAGGCCAGTATATCAAAATTACAATTTGCAAAGGGCCACTAGCACTAATCGAGGCAAAATTGATGGGGTTACTAACCAAGGACATTAATATCCCCTGCATGCATGCGGAAGTGAGAAGGTTCATTTGCATGGCGCTGCATTAATCAAGCAATGAGGAGTGAGATGGTTAGCTCCTTGGTCTTTCGAGAAAAAAATACCCATTAATTGACACGTGAAACGAGGATTTGTATCAAAGGAAAACCCCGCCTTTCTTTTTTAACACTAGTACTCCTAGTACGTACTACCTCCGTCCTGGTTTATAGGTCCCTTTTATAGTTTGTGCCAAATTTTGACTAAAGATTTAACTAACAAAATGTTAATGCATGTCAACAAAAATTATCTCATTGGATTCGTATTTGAACATAGTTTTGAAAAATATAATTTTTGGTGACATGCATGAACATTTTCTTAGTTTAATCTATGGTCAAAATTTGGCACGAAATACAATGGGGACCAATAAACCCGGACAGAGGTAGTACGTACTTATCCTATTTGGGTCTAGGCCTTGCATTGCTAAACTTCACCACACATTTTTTCCAAGCTTGCCTAAAGTTTTCAAAATGAGAAGGAGGTACACTTGCGCACGGTTGTCACGGTCGCACCGCACCCTCACACTTCGCTCATGCACGCCGCAAACCCAACCAAGGGAACGCACCCTCACTGACATGTGTTGTCGCATGTGAACAAACCAAACTCAGCCATCTTATCGCTGACACATAATTTTCGTTCATAGAGTATGTTTATCCAACCGGAGTATCCGTACGGCCCGTGCGGTGGTCTGTTGGGGAAGAAGAAGAGGTGAGGAAGAAGGAAAGAAGGGTTAGGAGACGTAGGATATTCATCCAACCGCCTGAAATGGTAGACTCAGGCGACTCGCATAACAAATAGTATGTTTTTACACAACAAAAGATCCATAATAATAAAAACAACAACATAAAGAAAAACTATCACTGCTCGCGGAAAGAGACGGCCTCATCGTCTTTGGCTACCGGTGCGAACCAGCCGTCACTGCCGACGTGTGTCTCCGCACCGTGGTTGTCCTCGGCCTCCAGCTACTCGTTCAAGCAGAGCGTACGGGCGCTCTGCACGGATGAGAGCACATCCCGGTTCAAGTCGAGGACGTCCGGTTCCGCCTGCAGGAGGGCCTCGATGGCAGCGGCATCCGCGCGCTCCGCGTTGAGTCGAGCCTCTGCCGCCCGGTTCAAGTCTAGGACTTCCGGTTCCGCCTGCAGGAGGGCGTCGATGAGAGCGGTATCCGCGCGCTCCGCGTCGAGTCAAGCCTCCGCCGCCCGGTTCAAGTCCAGGACTTCCGGTTCCGCCTGCAGGAGGGCGTCGATGAGAGCGCCATTCGCGCGCTCCGCGTTGAGTCGAGCCTCTGCCGCCCGGTTCAAGTCCAGGACTTCCGGTACCGCCCGTAGGAGGGCGTCGATGAGAGCGTCATCCGCGCCCTCTGCGTCGAGTCGAGCCTCTGCTGCCTGGTTCATGTCCAGGATGTCCGGTTCCGCCTGCAGGAGGGCCTCGATGGCAGCGGCATCCGCGCGCTCCGCCTCAAGTTGAGCCTCCGCCACCCGGTTCACGTCCACGACATCTGGTTCTGCCTGCAGGAGAGCCTCGATGGCAGCGCCATGCGCGCGCTCCGTGTCGAGTTGAGCCTCTGCCTTCCGGTCCTTCTTTAGTATCGCCATGTTGAACTGCTGGTCCGCCTGCACCATGGGGGACTCGGACGTCGGCACGAAGTCGACGTCCATCGTCTCATACCCATCGGGGGCCTTCTGCGCCGCGACCTCCGCAGTGAACATTGGATCGGCTTCCTCCTCCTCGTAGCTTGGCTCCAGAGAACTCGGGGATTGGCCCGCCGCAAAGCGAGCTTGGGAACGGAGGTCTGTGGCGCCGACCGCCGCCGCGATTTCTGCGCGGCACTCCGGCGTCAGCATCTTGTAGTAAGTGATCTTGCGGTGCACCATGGCTTTCCGGTGAACTAGGGGACGCTTGATGCGGGCTAGGGGATCGAAAGGTGGGGGAATGGGTTGGAGATTTGGTGTGGTTTTAGGGCAGTGGCTGTAGTAGGCCGAGCAGCGAAGGTTCTGGTGTGAATAGTGGTTCCGGTGACGACCGGTCAATCAGTTTTGACTGTACATCGCTCTTGTCGCGTTCGCGTTGCAGCCCGGCACGCTGGACCCACCACGTCGCTCACCGAATGGAATGCGCTTCGTCTTGCGTTTTTGCTCGCTTGTGGGACCGCGGTTGAGAGCAAACCGACGTCCCTCCCCCTCCCCCGCCCGCGCCATTTATTATACCACTACTCCCTTTGTTTTATGCGGAGTAAATAAAAACAGAGGGAGTATACTATGGATGAGGATCCCCTGACGTGGCTGAACCCATTGAGTAACTGACATGCGGGGCCTAGCAAGCATGGGGTCCGCCAATAAGTGACCGAAAGGGAGGGTAAGGCAGGGATACCTACGTCAGAGGATCCACTTCCACTATACTACTTTGACCAAATGTTAGAGTAATAATATATGACATGCAACTTACACAAATGTTAGAGTAATAATATATGACATGCAACTCACACAAAGCATACAAGGTCTAATGCATTTTTCGAGGCTAACTTTGACCAAATGTTAGAGTAATAATATATGACATGCAACTTACACAAAGCATATGGTCAATTTCGTATGTGAAAGGAGTTTCCAATGATATAATTTTCACATTATACATCTCATGCACTCCCTCCGTCTAGGTGTGTAAGTCATCTTACGAAAACCAAATAATCCCAAAACACGTAGGCGCGGTGCATTAACTTCTACCTCGTTTCTTGTTTCTTGACATATGAACCAATAAGAGATGAGGGTGTGCATGCTTTTAATGACCTGAGATTATCAAACATGACATGCAGTGGTTAGTTCATTGCATGCAATACTATTAATTAGCAAATAAACATTAATGTCTCTCATTTTCCCCTCCTCCTTGGTCACAGTGCACAGCCTAAGATGACTTACTCACCTATGTGAAAGGAGTACTATTAATTTTGTCAATAGTCAAATTGGAAACCATCTCGAGTACAAATCTAGGAGTACGTACGAATCTAACAATATTGATTGGGCGTTGTTGAATGTTGATACCTTTTTTATCATAGTAGAGATACTTTGACTACACATAAAACTTATATGTAAGGTAGAAAGGATAGGAGGGAGTATATTGTACGTTCAAAAACGAAACAAACATTGAATACCCTTTATATATGATTTGCGGATGCTATGATCACCGGTTCAAAATTTTGAATCCGCCTTAGGTATCACGTGCCCCCACTCGTTCCCTCTCAATTTCATCTTGGGGTCCGGAGATCTATTGAAAGAGGACTAGGGTGGGTACATGCGAATGATACTCGGCAGAATGTTCAAATGACGCATGCGGGAGGATGGACTCGACTGGAGGGCGACATGATCGATAAAGAAGAGGGTTGGAGAGGAATGAGAAATAAGCAAACGCCACATGATTTCACTTGAACGGCTCAAATAAACAATAAGTTGTCTCGCTTGGCCTGCATAGTGAAAGGCCTAATGCGCAACGCGGAGCACTGACGCTCGAATATGGCAGGGAAAACAGGGAAACCGACATGTGGGGCACACCCGTCGGGACGACGTAGCGCAGACTAGTCCAATGGAGGAGCTGGCCCACGATCTCCTCGCCACCGACAATCGTTCATGTGGGTCTTTGGGGCCAACAACGGGGCACAGCTCCAGCACCGCCTCTGGACACGGCGACCGCGGTGAGCGACACACTCATATCGTCGATAGACACGGTCAGTTTCAGTGTGCCGAGGGTGGTGTTTGTGCTGTGGCATGCCCAACGGTATGTTTGGTTTGTGCCCAAGGTTGCCCCATCAAAGCATTGGGTAGCCAAAATTTTGGTTGAGGTATTGGTTGCCCATGATTTGCCGACATTGGTAAGAAAAATGAACTAGAGTTGGCTAGAGTTCATTGGCATGCCAAAGAAATGGCAACCATCCAAACAAAGACCAATCTTTGGGTCATGACCAAAAATTTGGTAAGGTGCACTTTGGCCACAATCCAAACACACCCCAACACCCGGCTCATCATGGATGCACGGGGCGCCGCGACGCGTCCGCGGAGTGGTTTTGCACGGCCAACTGCATCGTCTAGACCTGAGACCATGCCGGGTCATCTTGCTTTTTCAATGACATGCGGGGATCGCATTTGAGCAAAGGGCATCTCCAACGTTGCCACGACCGTAGCTGACTACCCTGGCACACCAAAGCCCTCGTCCCTCACGCCATCGCATGGTGCGTTCCCAGCCGGCGCCAGCTGCCCGCATTCATGTCGTCCGTTCGTATGTCGTCGTTAAGAGGCTCGGTGCCCGAGGAACCAACTCCGGCGACTTAATGACGCACCCGGACGCTTGGCCTCACCGGAATGCGCTACTTAAAGCGGCAACGCACAGCTAACCTCCACACCATAGCGCATCGTCCTCCTACCTGACACCACATCCGCCATGACCGCAAGTGCGAACACTCTGCGGGAGAGCTTGTCTTCAGGGATGAAGCTCGAGGTCGTCGCCCTTGCTGAAGTCGCCTCTCGCGACGCAATAGCGGCGTAGCCGGACACGGACGCGACCGCACAAGCGGTGGCCACGCTGGCGGCCGATGACGGGAGCACCGTCAGCCACGCGTCCTACTTGCCGCCGTCCAACGTCCGGCACCGCCGAGGTCGGGGACTCCTCCGAGGATGAGTAGGGCATGGGAGGCGGCACGGCATGGTGTGCCAACTGGTCGATCTGTATCCCGTGTTCTACTCTTCCTCGTCGGAGACCGCACCTTCACTTCACGGGTCTTGAACCCCACCCCCATACATAGAGATCGCAGAGGGAGGACGTCGGTCGCCGCCGTAGAATAGGTTTAGGGTCGGGTTTCTTTTATTTTTCTGTCTTATAAAAGTTCGAAATGTAATGAAAATCTGCCGTGTTTGCATTAATATCGGCCGGTGTATATGAACTTTCACAATAATATACATATTGTAGGAGTACTAGTGCACGTAAGATCAAGATCTTGTGGGAGAAAAGGATGAATGAGGGAAAGCCTTATCTGCAAATGTGGAGAGGAGTGCGGGTAAATTGTCATAGTTTCCTTCCTATCCATTAGATATAGATCGGACGGCCTATATTGCAGGATGACAGGAACACCATCATCACCAACTCTGCTTTTTATTGAACCAAGACAAATCTAAAAACCCAACTAAGCCAACCTCCCAGCATATCGCGCGGGAAAAGACCCGGCCGCGTTGTTTTAGTCGGGATTACCGGATTACTAGTAGTAGTATCGATGGATCGCGCGAAGCAACATTTTTTTTTGAGGGGGCTAAGCACCTAGTTTAAAAGGAAAAAAGGTGGTACACTCACAGCACTCATGTCGCGGTCGCATTGCACCCCACACACGTTCGGTCCTGCACACGGCTCACGCAAACGGAATGCACTTTGGCTTGCCTCCTCACTGACACGTGGGACTGCACTTGGAGAAACCGACCATGCGCCAAACTCCCCCCGCCCACCGCGCGAAAATCCTCCCCCTCCCCCCCACACACAAAAATTCCCCCCAAATTCGATTCAACCGCCCTTCGGCCAAATATTCCCCAAACCCCCATCCCCCTCCACTCCATTCGCTCCGCCAAAGCCGCCCTCCCCGTCGCGCCTATATGTCGGTGCCGCGGTTCGTCGAGGGGACGCACGGCGATCCTCTCGCTCCCACAGTACGCTCTCGTAGACTGCCGTCCTCTAGCCGCGCCACCACCTCTGGCTACGTTCTTGTGGAGGCGCACGGCGGTCAGTGCCGCCACCGCTGGCGACGTTCGTGTGGAGACACACGATGGTCAGCTTCTCCCATGGTACGCGCATTCTAGACTGAGGCCCCATTCATGTCGGTGTAGCGCTGAATGTTAGCTGATAGACGCTGTTAATCTCACTGTTTGCCGAAATAGTTTACTGTCAATATGCTCTGCTTAAGAAGCTTCCTTGCCCTATTCTGCACTTAATCTGCTTAGCTGAGATGGCATGCCAAGGCCGATTAGTTGCTAAAATATCCTGCCATATATTTATTGTGACGTAGATTGCCATGGTCTAGTAGCCAATCTGTTAGGTGAAATAGCTCTACACCGTTTTATACTCGATCTTTGTTACTGCGATGGCCTTCGATAGTTCGATGGTTGTGTGCTCGGGCTCATTGACTGCTGAAACAGCATGCCATAATTTAGCACTCAAATCTGTTTGCTGAATTAGCTTTACATATATTTCGTTACTTAGATCTGCTCGTCCAAATATCTTGCCATAGCTTCAGAAATCGACCTAGGTATTTTTTTCTGGACTTCATAAAAAAGCATATATGTTTTTCCTGTAATATCTAGTAGAAGAACTAATTTGTATGTCTAACAG
Organism: Triticum aestivum; assembly: GCF_018294505.1. Classification (NCBI taxonomy): domain Eukaryota; kingdom Viridiplantae; phylum Streptophyta; class Magnoliopsida; order Poales; family Poaceae; genus Triticum; species Triticum aestivum. The sequence continues at coordinate 178,776,420 of NC_057804.1, forward strand.
ATGGACAGGACTTGGATAACGTCTGCTCAAAGATTCTCCGCTGCATATGTCGAGGGGGTTGAAAACTTCATGAACTTTATCAGAGCTGAGTACGGTGGTCCGAAATCAGATGTGCTCTGCCCATGTAGCAGTTGTATGAATTCAGTTACAAGACCCCAGTCAACTGTGCAAAATCATCTACACTTGTATGGGATGTCGGTCACATATGCTAGGTGGGTTCATCATGGTGAAGCTGTGAACGTCAATGTTATTGACTACGTGGAAGCAGCAGATCACCATCTTGATCTGCCTGATGCTCAGGTGGAAGAGGAGGAGGAGGTGGTGGTGGCAGAGCTAGTGAGTTTGACCAACATTGGAACAATGCTATGAAATGCTCGTGCATTCCGTGAACTTTCACCTGTAGAAGAAAAACGGTGGTCCCGCATGTTGGAACAATGCAACATTGCTGTCACCCCAGGAAATAAGCTGTCAGTATTCTCAGCTATGGTCACCTTTCTTCAGGTGAAGACATCTGAGCGGATGACCAACAAATCATTCGATGCGATGTTGGCTGCTTTCCGCAAATCTTTCCCAGATGCGTCTGAGCTACCACACACCTACAATAAAATGAAGAATTTCCTTCGTGCAGTTGGAATTGGATATGATATGATCCATGTTTGTAAGAATAATTGTGTTCTGTTCCGGAAGGATTATGCCAACTTAAGTGAATGCCCGAAATGCAAATCATCAAGATGGAAATATGGCGATGCTGTGAAGAGGGTTCCTCATAATGTTCTGAGACATTTTCCAATTACACCAAGATTGCAGAGGTTGTTTCATGATGCTGAAACAAGAGAGGATGTACTGTGGCATTCTAGGAACCAGGAGTACAGAGATCAGAATGTAATGAGCCATCCATCTCATGGTAATGAGTGGAAAAGCTTCAATGATAAACACAAAGAGTTTGCTGCTGACCCGAGAAACATTAGACTTGGCTTAGCTTCAGATGGATTTAACCCATTTGGCCACCAGAGCGCCACATATAGCATGTGGCCAGTGCTTGTTATCCCTTACAACATGCCTCCAAATGTCTGCACCAAATAATCAAACTACATGATGGCCTTGCTCCTCCCAGGTCCAAAAAGTCCTGGAAAGGATTTTGATTTGTTCATGGAGCCTCTTGTGGAGGAACTTCAACAGCTATGGAAGGGTGTTCTCACTCGAGACCTATATAGCAGCCCACCAACTGATTTCTTTATGCGTGCTGTTGTAATTTGGTGCATCCATGATTATCCGGCTTTGGGCACTATGTCAGGGCGAATGACACATGGTTACAATGCATGTGTTCGCTGTGACATGAATCCGCTGTCATACGCAATACTTAGCAAGATCTGTTACACTGGACACCGCTGTTTCCTTGCCAAGGACAAGCCGCATCCTAGAAAATACCGAAGACATGTGTTCAATGCAAAGCATGAAAACCATGATGCGCCAAAGAGGCTCATCGCCGATGAGTTGCAAGTGGAATTAGAGAAGGTCAGGCATATTACACCAGGAAACCATCCTGGTAATGGTAGCGGGAAAAGGAAGTGTGGCACAGTAGAAGAGATATTATTGTTTACCCGCAGGTCCACTTTGTGGGACTTGGAGTATTGGAAAGATTTGGATCTGCGGCATAATCTTGATGTGATGCACATCGAGAAAAATATATGTGACAGCATTATCGGCACACTTCTTGACATTGAAGGCAAGATGAAAGATACCTTTAAATCTAGGATTGATTTGACACACCTGGGTATCAGAAAGGATTTGCAGGTGCAAGATGATGGTAAACCACAGGATATGGCACCAGTTGTGTACGTCTTGGACAAGGTAAAAAGAAAAGAATTATGTGAGGTCCTGTCACGTGTGAGATTCCCACATGGATTTGCTTCCAACCCTGAAAGGAGAGTCAGTGCAGATGGAAGCAAGGTACAAGGGTTGAAAACTCATGATTGCCACGTCCTACTTCAAAGGGTTTTACCTGTTATCCTTAGAGGATTGGGCCGCCCTGACTTATACAGAGCAGTTGCAGAGTTGGGACAATTCTTCAGGGAACTCTGCAGTAGAAATATCAGGATAGATGCTTTGGAGCGTCTTAGAGACAAGATACCAACTATCCTATGCGACCTTGAGAAGATATATCCTCCAGCCTTCTTTGATGTGATGGTGCATTTGGCTGTTCATCTACCTGATGAGGCACTACTTAGAGGTCCAGTACAGTATGGCTGGATGTACCTTATTGAAAGGCGGCTAGGCACTTTCAAGGGCTATGTTAGGAACAGAGCTAGACCCGAGGGTTCCATTGCAGAGGCCTACAATGCTACAGAAGCATTGACATTCTGCTCAAAATACATTGAAACAGCTGATCAGCTTAGCAAAGAGGTGGGTGAAGACAATCCCGGGCTCAATGTTTTCGATTATTCTGTTCGAGTTACAGGGAAGAGTCGACAAGAGGACAAACCTAAAGATTTGGACAAAATGGTTTGGTATGTGTTGAATAATTGTCTTGAGATACTACCTTCTATCAAGTAAGTGTAGTACTGCAGCTTATACATCATAATCTACTAAACTTGCAGCACATTCTTATATATTTAGATGTTTGACGTGATCACTATGTTGTGCAGCATGTACAAAGAGGAGTTACTGCCGCAAAATCCAAGAAACATTGACAAACTGGTTATGGCAGGATTTGCGAAATGGTTCAAGAACCATGTAAGCTTTTGAAGTGCACTAATAGTTTTTTTAATATATTGAGTACATAAGATGATCAGCTTGTCTATTTTCTAACCATAGGTTAAGAAGATGTGGGAGGATGGGCAGGCAGTTGATGATGCCCTTTACTCGCTAGCAAATGGGTCCTGATACTCGGGTAAGACATTATGAATCTTGCATTGTTGGAGATGTGCGCTACAACACCCTTGCATGAGACGAAGGCAGGAAGACACAAAACAGTGCCATCATGAGCACGGATACGTATGACAAAGAGAGAACTGAAATGTATGCTAACATAACAGACATTGTTCAGTTGCAGTATATCTCCAGTTTCGAGGATCATCGGTGTGTGGTTCTGTTGTGCTGTCATTGGAATAACCTGTTTTCCAGGATCGCAAAACCCAGAGCTAATGATTATTTCAAATCCATCAATATCAAGGCGGCGTACCAGACCAACGAGCCTTTTATTTTGGCAAATGAAACAACACAGATATTTTCTTGGAAGACACATTTGCACGTAGCGATGACTTGAGAGTATTAAAAAGGTTTGAGCAGAGGAATTCGTTTAATGAGGTTGCACAACAAGATGATGCTTACACTGCTCCTGATGTACAAGATAACACAGATGTTCCTGATATCTTTGAGAACCATCACGCCAATGACGCCGGCGAAAAGATTGTCTGTCGTGCCGTGGAGATACAAGAGTTGATCAAGAAGAAGCCAACGTTCGAGGATGTTGAGGACGAAGAAGAAGATGACACCATGGGGAATTACAATTCAGACTGATACACATGGCGAAGATGTTGACGCTGCTGCTGCGGATGATGATTACATTGCTTTTGTCGTATTTGCCTATCAGAAGATGTTTTTTATCTACTATGTGAAATTGTTTTTGCTATGACAACTGAAACCTGATGAACATGTTGTTTAGTATTTTGTTGTGAGAACATCACTTGTTATGTATGTTGATTTGTGTTTGGTGATTGTATGACAACTAAAACATGATGACATTGTTGTTTAGTTGTACTCAAATTTGGCTGTGAAACTTGAATTTGATGACATAGTTTGTTGTTGGACTGCAATTTGCTCGATGTCTTCGAATGAGAACAAAGTGACCCGACAGGGCCTCTGCTATCTATTTATTTATATGAGAAAAAGGGGATACCCCCTGATTTCCGTTAATAGAAATCATTAGATGTTCACAACACTACGCCCAGCCTGCTACACAGGTTTCATTCATTACTAGTTTCAGCAAAGTGCTCATGTCGTAGCCACTGAATACATCACGAGTGCTACATACACTGCAAATAAAGAGGCAATCATCCTACAAAGCACATCGATTTTGCCCATTATCTTCACAAGCTCTTTCATCTCCTCATTGCTATCAAGGCCGTTCAGTAGCTGTTCCTTGGCCATGATCAGAGGAACTGCGCCTTTAACCTTCTGCTCTGCATCTTCCTCTTCTGTCGTTCCTTTAGTTACTTGTCCAACACCCCAACCTGTTGGTATTGGGATTCCTCGGCTAACCAAATAATCAGCATAGTTGCATTCCCCCAGATCAGCAACTTCCCAGAAATACAAATCACATGAATCTTTCCTTTTCTGCACGAATCAAATTGGAAGATCATCAACCAAACTATTAAAAAATCAGCAACAGAAAGCAGCAGAACAACACTTAAACATATTATTACCCCATGATTCAGGCATTTGTAGAAGACTCGGCCAGGGTTGCGGATTGTGGTTGAGACGCGACGGATGACTCTGCGTGATTTGTAGCAGTGGCACCACACCAACGACAGCGGGTTGCGATGAGCAATCGGCTGCGGTGTGCGTGCCGGTGGGGGTGTGATGAGACCCACAGGCGATGGTCGGGTGGTGACTTGGCGCATATCTGGTTGTTGCCTACTGAAGAGTAGGTGGACGAGCAGCTAGCGGACATGGTTGCTGCGGCCAGAGCTTCTAATGCTAGGCAGAGTAAGTAGAGAAGAGGGGAAGCGAACGTTGGATATGTCAGTTTCATTACTTGCAGAGTAACATAGCACCATATATAGTCATAGTCTAGGTTTGGATTCGAACAGTAGCACATCTTTCTTTTTTCTAAAACTCGGCAACGTCTCTTTACTGGTACACTAGCTTGTTCTGTACGCCTTCCCAAGTCTTTGATTTTCTTTCCCTTTTTTGCGAGGAAGGAAGGAGGACAAAATTGAGAGTTCCTCGGACTCGAACCCAAGACCTCTTGGTTGAAAACCAAGGGTGCTAGTCACTTATGTGGCGAACGTTCCCTGCGAGGAGGACGGCAGACGAACGCATTTTCCTTGCAGTTTTCTTCCTATATATAAAAAAGTATGCTACTTGGTGTCCGCTTAGTCAAAAAACGATTGTGCCAACCTTGACCATTTGATTGACATTCAACGTCTGTCGCGTTTCTTCAGTCTCTTCTTCCTCGAGCTGCCAAAGCCAAACCAGCGCCGGCGGGACCGCCTGCTCCCGCCTCCCACGGCTGGCTGTGATCATCCCTGGCTCCTGTTCGTTCCCGTCCGAGGCCTCACCATCGTCCTCCGCGCTCGCCGTGACGCCGCCCTCCGGTGTTGTCAACATGGTCAACAACCGAGAGGAATAAGGAGATGACTGTACATGGTGAGGATGACAGTAGGGACCCAGCAGCGCGCGCAGTAATTTTGTTTTTTCGGGACGGGGAAGGGTATCAACTGGGTTGTGCGGGACCCGTGGCCCGTCTAGCCCAGGATTTTATTTCATATGTTTAGCACATGGCCAGCCCAATTTGTTTTTTCCTTTCTAAAAAATGGCTAGCCAGCTATTTTGTTTTTTGCAAAATAACCAACATAGGCCTACTTGCTTTTCTACGCCCTGCTGGGCTGGAAATCTTTCAAGACAAGGAGGGATGCATTTTGCCCAGAAAATGGGCTATATATAATAAGAAATAGGCTATAAGTAATAATAAATGGGCTATAAGTAATAGTAAATGGGCTGTAAAATGAAAAAAATACAGCAAACAGGCAATTAGTTCCCAAATATTGTTTTCTTTTGGATTTTGATATTTTAAATTTCATTGTTTTTGTGTGGGTAAAATTTCATTGAATTTAAATTAAGGTATATTTAGATTTAAAATTAATTTGAATCCGGCTAGAAATTTCGGGCTGTATGCTGTTTGGGACAGATTTGGAGGCTGACTTGTGGGTCTACTAGGTTGACATGTAATTTGGCTTTGTCAATTTAGTCCACAAACGATTCTAGCGGCAGTGACCGTTGGATGTTAATCCAACGGCCGTGCTGCTTCTTCAATATCTGATCTTCTTGCTCCAGCCGCCCAAACCAGCTCCGGTGGGACTGCCTGCTCCCGCCTCCCGTGGCCGGCTGTGCTGCCGCACAGGCCGCACCGCCCCACCCTACTTCATTGCTGGCCAGGCCATTCTCTACTCACCCACACCTCCTGTTATTTTCCGGTGACGGCAACCGGACCAGTAAACCCTCGTACTCCCCACTGCGTGGGCAACCATTGCCGAGTCTTCCCCGGCTCTGTGTCGTTCCCTTCCTAGGCCTCACCGTCGTCCACTGCCATGGTGCTCTCGGCGCGGCCTGGTCAACATGGTCAACGAACGACATCCATCGGTCGTGGACTGTACGCGCAAAATAATGATTCGTCCACCTGATAGTTGGGACCCACCGGAAGGGCCTTTGTATTTCGCAAAAAAAAACGTTCCTCCCGCTGACATGTCGGACCCACCAGCTATATCTTCGCACGCAAGGAAGTGCCTCCTTATTACACACAAAAAAAATGAATACCCACCCTGCTAGATAGGACCCACCATAGTGGGAGGATGACTTGTGGGCCAACTAAGTTCACGGGGACAGAGGGCTTTGTCAACTTAGTCAATATGAACGATTCTAGCTCCAGTGACCATACGATGTCCATCCAACAGCCATAGTGCTTCTTCAACCTCTGGTCTTCTTGCTCCAGCCGCCCAAAGCAGCGCCGGTCGTGCCGCGTGCTCCTGCCTCTCATGGCCGGCTGTGATGCCACGGAGGCCTCACCGCCCCCTACTACTCCCACCGCTGGCCCAGGGTATCCCTCTACTCACCCACACCCCCTGTTATTCTGCGGCGACGACAGCCTCACGCCGCAGCCGAACCAGTGAACCCTCGTACTCCTCTCTGCGCGGGCTACCACTACTGCGTCTTCCCCGGCTCCGCGTTGTCCCCTTCCTAGGCCTCGCCATCGTCCAGACCACCGCCCTGGTGCTCTCGGCACGGCGTGGTCAACATGGTCAACGACCGACCTCCATCGGAAGAGTACTGTACGTGGAAAGGCTGACAGCTGGGTCCAGGCGGCCGCAAGGAAGTGCCTCCTTATTACGCGCAAAATAATTATTCCTCCACCTGACAGCAAGGACCCACCGGGCGGACCACCTTATTTCGTGAAAAAAATGTTTCCCCCCTGGCTACTGGGACCCACCGGATGGGCCAGCGTATTTCGTGAAAAAAACGTTCCCCGCGCTGTCAGCTCGAACCCACCGGAAGTGCCTCCTTATTACGCACAAAAAAATGAATACTCCCCTTGCTAGCTGGGACCCACCATGGTGGGAGGCTGACTTGTGGGCCTACTAAGTTGACTGGGATGGGGACCTTTGTCAACTTTAGTCAATATGAACAATTCTAGCTCCAGTGACCATATGATGTTCATCCAACGGCCGTAGTGCTTCTTCAACCTCTGGTCTTCTTGCTCCAGCCGCCCAAAGCAGCAGCGCCGGTCATGCCGCATGCTCCTGCCTCCCATGGCCGGCTGTGCTACCGCGGAGGCCTCACCACCCCCTACTATTCCCACCGCTGGCCAGGCCCTGCGGCGACGGCAGCCTCACACCACAGCCGAACCAGTGAACCCTCGTACTCCTCTCCGCGCGGGCTTCCACTGCCGCGTCTTCCCTGGCTCCCCGTCGTCCCCTTCCTAGGCCTCGATGTCGTCCACCGCCCTGGTGCTCTCGGCGCAGCATGGTCAACATGGTCAAGGAACGACTTCCATCGGACGTGGACTGTGCGTGGAGAGGCTGGCAGTTGGGTCCACGGCCGCAGTAAGGAAGTGCCTCCTTATTACGCGGAAAATAATGATTCCTCCACCTGACAGCTGGGACCCACCGGACGGGCCACTATATTTCGCGAAAAAAACGTTTCCCCTGACTGCTGGGACCCACCAGCTACATCTTCGCATGCAAGGAAGTGCGTCCGGGCAAAAAAACAAAACGATTCGCCCCCCTGACCACTGGGACCCACCAGCGACACCTTCGCACGCAAGGAAGTGCGTCCGGGCAAAAAAAAAGATTCGCCCCCTGACTGCTGGGACCCACCAGCTACATCTTCGCATGCAAGGAAGTGCGTCCGAGCAATTCGCCCCCCTGACTGCTGGGACCCACCAGCTACATCTTCGCACACAAGGAAGTGCCTGACAGTCGGGACCCACCTGGTCGAAGCATACGTAGCATTGTCATTCTGGTCGCGAACGTGTACGTACATACTGCTCGATGTAGAGGCACGCACGTGTCGTAGATGTAGAGGCGCGCACGTGTCATAGTAGAGGCACACACGTAGCATGTACACATACGTACAGCGGCGAGGGTGCAAGAAAGAAAATACGGCCACGTATGTACATACGGGCAGGGTCTCGAACGCCTACTCGCGCATACGTACATGGCTGGGTCGGAACAGAGAAACAGCGTCGTTGTTGTGTTCATGGGGAGCCAACCGGCTGGGTCGGAATGGAATGCGTGGTCGTGTTCATCGGGAGGGCTTGGACGGAACAGGCGATGGAAACGAGGCCTGGCGTACCGCACAACGGAGGAAACGGCCTTGTGTTCGACAGGCCACGTTCGAAACGGGGTCCTGTTGATCGGGAGGGGCCTGGCATACTGCAAAACAGAGGAAACGGACCTCCTACGGTCGAAACGGGGGTCCTGTTGATCGGGAGGGGTGTGGCGTACCGCAAAACGGACGAAACGGACTTGTGTTGGAGCGCTACGGTCGAAACGGGGGTCCT